>NC_142035.1:219991-247047 GCF_982192425.1 Myodes glareolus | reverse complement strand
GTGAGGGAGGGGTAGGACTTGGCTTGGGAAGTGCTGAGCTTCCTCTTATTCCTAAGTCAGCTGAACCCTGTCCTTAGGGCTTCCCTTATAACAGTTATCTATGGTTAAAAACAGACTAAAGGAGCTGGGCTTAGTGGTGCTGGTCTGTAATTGTAATTATTTGGAAAATGAAAGCAGAAAAATGGAAAGTTTTAAAACGTGCTTGGTTTACAGAGTGAATTTAAAGCCAGCCCGGACAACTTAATGAGACTGTTTCAGAATAAGAAGTAAGAAGAGGGTTTGGGATGGAGCTCAGTTGTAGAACACTTGCCTGGTATGCATAAGACCCCAGGCTCAATTTCCAGTTCCACAAAACAGAACAAAAATATAAAAGGCCTTTTCACATTTGCATAACTGAGATCTGATCCGAGAGTCCTGTGTCCTTTTCCTTTCCATTCTTTGTGCCCTGAGCACTTCTTCTTGGTGAGAGAGAGAGGACACACATGGGTAGGTACCTCAGCTTCCAGAGATGCCAGACCTGGGAAAGGTGTTTTATTTCTTCTGTTTTCTTTTTTTTTCTTAAAATATTTATTTATTTGTTTATTATGTATACAGTATTCTGTCTGCAGGCCAGAAGAGGACACCAGGCTTCATTACAGATGGTTGTGAGCCACCATATGGTTGCTGGGAATTGAACTCAGGACCTTTGG
The DNA here is from genome assembly GCF_982192425.1 of Myodes glareolus. NCBI lineage: Eukaryota > Metazoa > Chordata > Mammalia > Rodentia > Cricetidae > Myodes > Myodes glareolus. The sequence continues at coordinate 246,358 of NC_142035.1, read as the reverse complement.
AAGAGCAGGCAATGCTCTTAACCGCTGAGCCATCTCTCCAGCCCCATTTCTTCTGTTTTCTAAGTTTGCAACACGGCCTTGTCTCTTTGATGGTAGGAACAAATCCTGAAAACATTTAAAATACTTAAAACTTGAAGCAGCAGAGTGCTGTGGGCTGTCACAGGAAGGAGTGGGTTTCCTGGGGCCATAAGGACGGCTTAGAAGCGGGGTTCAGAGATTAAGTAGCAAAATGTCAGAACATAAGGAAAGAGAGGAGTCACAGCTGAAGCTGGTAACATAAAGACTAGTTTCTGAATAATGGTTGACAATGTTCACACATAAATAAGAAACCCCAGACAAATAGATACACATAAGCAGCAAAATCGACCCAATAGAATGAAGACCTGGGGAGTTCTATGTGCTATGTGCATCTCTCCTCAAAGAGGTGGCCCCTCTGCAACCAGTCTACCTGTAGAAGCAGAAGACTCAAGTGTTTGTGACTGTTCAGGGAGTTTTATCCGAATGTCTATGGGAATAAGGCCTCACTATTTTGTGTGAAGCTTATTGATCACATTCTTAGCTATCCTCAGTTTCATATGGCTTGTGGGCTTTAAGCTGGACACACCTGCAACTCGAAATCAGCCCTACAGTCTCGCTGTCATGGGTTCAATTTTGTAATTCAAACACTCCCTAAAAAGGCCCCCATTTTTGTCATCCTAAGCACATCTAGCCTTAAGGCCTAGAACCCTTAAGTAGTTTTCCTGGAAGTTCTTGGTGGCACTGTTTGAGGAGGCTCAGGAGGTGTGGCCTTGCTGGGGAAAGTAAGTCATTGGGGGTGGGATTTGAGAGCAAAAAGACTTGTGCCAGTTTGAGTTTGTGCTCTGTTTGCGATTCAAGATTGGAGCCCTCAGCCCTCAGCTCCCAGCTCCCGTTGCCACACCTGCCTTTTGTCACGCGTCCCCTCCATGATGACGTTAGATTCTCATCCCTTGGGGACTGTAAGCCCCAAATAAGCCCTTCCTTCTATAAGTTGGCTTTGCCATGGTGTTTTATCACAGCATTGGAAAAGTAAAAATAAAAACAGGCCATGACAATGTGGCAACCATCTCTAGTTCTGCGAGATCTGGTTTGAATACTCAGTATCAAGGGACAGAATGTACTTAGGATGACAAAAATGGGGGCCTTTTTAGGGAGTGTTTGAATTACAGAATTGAACCCATGACAGCAAGACTGTAGGATTACTTTATATTTGCAGGTGTGTCCAGCTTAAAACCCACAAGCTATATGCAACCGAGGATAGCTAAGAATGTGATCAAACATAAAATTTTAAACTTATTTAAAACATTGTAAAAGTTTTTGTGACTTTTCTTTTATAGCTTGTGAGTTCTCAAGGGTGAATTGTATAGATGATAGCATTGTATTGCAATGTCAAAAGTTTGGATATACCTTCTAGAATGACCATACTGTCACAGATGGGTTTTTATGCAGATGGCTGGGAAGAATGAAATATTATTTGGAAGAGCAGTGATAAAAAAAAATGAATGAATGAAGGTCTGGAGAGATGGCCCAATAATTAAGAGCACTTGTTGCTTTTGCAGAGGACCTAGGTTTGATTTTCAGCACCCACATGGTGGCTTATAACTGCCTGTGACTCCAGTTTCAGAGTATATGATGCCTTCCAAAGGCTACTGCTTGCACATGGTACATGCGAACTCACACAAATAATTTTTAAAAAGCTTAAAAATAAATGAATGAATAGATATATGTATATATTTATGTTTTAAAAAAGTAGATCTCAGTGTCCCTCAGTAGAAAAGCAGAAATGTGGTTTAATCATAGCATACTAGAACTCTAGTAGGGTTTTGTAGGAGTGGGATGATGGCTCCTGACTCCATCTCCCAAGTGAAGCAATTCAGTCTGACCTGGGGCCAAGTGTGTCCAGTTGAATCAAAAGAGTACTTCTGTGGATCCTCAGACAAGAAAAGGACAGGCACCTGGACAGCACCATAGGTACACTTGTTTGGGTAAGGCATCAGAGGCTATATATATGTGATCCAAGAGCATTCGTAGCCTCAGCCCAGGCTTCAAGGCTTCCATTTACTGAACCAGGGCAGGGCTGGCGATCTAAAGGCAATGGACACAGAGAAGATACTAAATCATGCATCAGAGACATTACTTAAATAAGCAGCATCAGAAGCTGCTCAGTCATAGAGGAACATATCCTGTGACTCAACCAGTTCACCATAAACACAGTTAAACTTTTATTTATGGCACAGCTGCTAATTGTACTGCAAACATTTTTCATCAAGCAATTGCTGCTTACTAGTTTGCCAATCAGCTCATTACCAAGCTACCTCTGTCATTCATCGTTCAAGTCTCTTCAATGTCCCTGTAGCAGACTGGCTTCAAGGTATGCTACTGTTAGCCATGGCTATGTCTTTTTTTTTTGTGAGCTTCTTCATTTTGGTTAATGTGGTTAATGGGTCCTTTAATCCCATCACTTGGGAGGCAGAGGCAGGTGGATCTCTGAGTTTGAGGCCAGCCTGGTCTACAGAGCAAATTCTAGAACAGCCAAGCTTTAGGCAGTGAATCTATCAAAAATAAAAGTTGGTGAAGATGTAACTGGAAGATCTCTGAGTTCTAGGTCAGCCTGGTCTATAGATTGAGATTCAGTATAGTAAGTTTAGGCAGTGAAGGGAAGTATGAAAAACAGAGAGCTGGCAGAGACATAATTGAGCAAGGGGACCATGCTCCAAGCCCCAATAAACAGCAGAACTTGACAGCTTTGGCCACATGGTTCTGGAGTTAAGGATGGAAGAAAGGGACTGTGGAGTTTGCCTCTGAGACTGAGGAAAGCCAATGAGGCCAGGCATGTGTCAGAGGTGTCCTAAATGGAGGCCTAGAGAGGCCATTGTGAGAAGCTGTGAAGTTGAAGCCTGGATTGCCTTGGAGACCCCAGGATGTTGGGTTGGAGATGCCAGAATCATGGGATACCTGCTGAGGAAAGCTGCTAACAGGGAGCGGAACCAGTCCAAGAGAGAGAAGTGTATTTCAGTGAGCAAAGTTGAAAGGAATTGGAGTGTTTTGACATCAGACATGGAGATGCAGAGTTTGGAGTTTGCCCAGCTGGGTTTTTTACTTTTTATTTTTTATTATTTATTTATTTTTGAAACAAACAGGGTTTCTCTGTAGCTTTGGAGCCTGTCCTGGAATTAGCTCTTGTAGACCAGGCTGGCCTTGAACTCAGAACTCAGAGCTCAGAGATCTGCCTGTCTCTGCCTTCTGAGTGCTGGGATTAAAGACATCTGCCACCACCACGCAGCTGCTCAGCTGGTTTTTAGTCTTGCTTTGGTCCAGTATTTCCTCACTATGCTCTCTTTCCTACATTTTGGAATGATAGTATATATCCTGTGCCATTATATATTGGAAGTATGTGGTCTGCTTTTTGACTTTGATTTTACAGGGGATTATAGTTAAGGCATCACAGGAGTCCCAGAAGAGAATTTGAACTTTAGGCTTTTAAATAAGTTAGAGACTGTTACAGACTATGGGCATTTAGAAGTTGGAATGAATGCATGTTTGTGTTATGATATGACTTCAAGACTTTGGGGGCCAGGGAGTAGAATGTGGTGGTTTGAAAGAAAATGGCCATGAAAGGGAGTGACACTATTAGGAGGTGTGTCTCTGGTGAAGTGGTCATGGTCTTGTTGGAGGAAGTGTCTCACTGTGGAGGCAGGCTTTGAGGTCTCACACGTGTTCAAACCATGCCCAGTGAGACAGACTGCTTCCGTTTTTCTGTGAATGAAGATGTAAGAACTCTCAGCTCCTGCTCCAGCACCATCTCTGCCTGCATGCTGCCCTGCTTGCTGCAATGATGATAGTGAACTAGACCTCTGAACTGGAAGCAGTTTGCTTTTTACTACAATTTAAATGTTTTCCTTTATAAGAGTTGCTGTGGTCATGGTGTCGCTTCACCACAATAGAAACTCTAAGGCAGTTAAACAATGATAATTATTGAAACTAGTTTGGTTTCCAGAACTAAAGTAGTTCATCTTTCTAGATTCTTGCCTTCCTGCCCTATTGAATTTCAATAATACTGACTATGAAAGATGTTTATTCATCACTTGACAATGATTTTTAGTGGCAGTGTGTGAATGAGCACACGTATGTGTGCATGCATGAGTTTAGGTTAGTGTACAGACACATGCATGTATATTAGCTGTGAATGTATGTACATATGTATGCAAATAAATTGTACACAAAGGTATGAACAGGCAGTATATGTATATGTATGTGATTATGTATGCAATTATATATGTGATTATGTATATGTACATGATAATATATACATAGGTGTTCATTCGTGTACCCATGTGTATATTCATTACACGGTGTTGCATTATATGAACACATATGTACACATGTATGCTTGTATATACTATAAATATGTTTGTATATTAATTGTGCACATGTATCCAAGAGTGTATGTTGTTCACTCATATGTTTGCATATGTATGGTATGTTGGCATGGATATGTACACATACATACTTACACATATGTAGACATGATTGTATTGTATGATGTATATATGAATGCATATATGTGAGCAAATACATGTGCCTACAAATATTTGAATGTCTTTATGCAGGTATGAGAGTATGTGAGTGGTAATATAAATACATGCATGTATATACTTATCTGTACATGGGTATGATATGTATTAGTGGAATGCATGTGGTACATGTGTCATATATGTATGAGGTCTATGTGTGTGAGTAGTTGAGTATGTGGCCTACCAGCAAAGTTTCAGCACATCTGTCTCCAGAAGCAGCTCCATGGCCTCTCTGACTCTGCCCTTCTTTTTCCCAGCATTCAGTTTAGTTTTCCCCACTTATCTCTGTTCACCTATAGCACTGCTATAGGCCCAAAGCAGTTCCTTTACTAACCAATGGTAATCACAGCATACAGAGGGACATCCCACATCAACGTGGTGATACACGGATTAATGAAGATGGGTTAGTTTAGGTTATAAGAGCTAGCTAAAAATATGCTTAAGCTATTGGCCAAACAGTATTGCAAATAGCATCTGTGTGATTATTTTGGATCTGGTCAGCTGGGAACGAAGGAACAGCCTCTGTCAACTGAGGGACCTGATGGAGATCTCCAATTTAGGATCTCTTTCCACCCAATATTTGGCTGTGGGTCTTTGCATCTGTTCCCATCAGCTGCCAGAGGAAGCCTCTCTGATGATGATTGCAGCCTGGTTTCTTATAGAACCCGGGACCATTAGCCCAGGGGTAGCACCATTCACAATGGGCTGGTCCCTTCCCCAACAACCACTAATTAAGAAAATGCCCTACAGAATCCCTATAGTTCTATCTTATGGAGACATTTTCTCCATTGAGGTTCCCTTCTCTCAGATGACTCTAGTACTTATGCCAATGCAATGGTTTCATGTTGCAGAAGAAAGGTAAAAAGCCATCACAGAGAGGCAGGTGTTTAGATCATGATTTGCTAAACAGCATCAGAACCTGGAGCTGAGAGACACGATGAGGCACAAAGGGCACACATTCAGGGGTGTCCTGAAAGGACTCTTGCAGGAAGGATGCTTGAGTTGAGACCTCTCTTGAGATAGCAGAATAAGGATTGTGGCTTGGGCCATCATGTGCAAACGCCTGTGGAAGCAAGGACTCCAAACACCCTAGTCTGGGGGCAGGATTTGCCTGCCTTTTTGTTTTGTTTTGAGACAGGGTTTCTTTGTGTAGCTCTGGCTGTTCTTGAACTCTGTAGAACAGGCTGGCCCCGAACTCAGAGATCTGTCTGCCTCTCCTTCCTGAATGCTGGGATTAAAGGTGTGTGCTACCATCTCCTTGCTTAAAATTTGCTTATTTAAGGAATCCCTTAAAGGCTGGAGGAGGAAGACTTATGGAGGTTTGATAGTTCCAGACTTGAGAAGAAGGTGATCAGCGGGTTTGCTGGACTCCATGGTGGTTGCTGATGGGTAGGTGTATTTGCAATAGAGAACTGCTGGTCAGGGCTTGCCTAAGGGGCTCTCCTGTGCATGAAGAGTACTAACCTTGAAGCTCCCAAGCACCCTCAGCCTGTCCACCCAAAAGGGAAGTAATGGTACAAACATACTTAGTAGTACATATGTGCTGCACACACTAGCACACGGATGTGAAGACAGACACATGCCTATCAACTACTCCATCCGACAGTTCTGCCTCTGCAGTTGGGAATCTGCCTTTCTCTCCATCTGTGGGTTCCTGCTGTGGAGCTGTGGAGTCCAGTGGACATGAATGCAATCTCTGGAGACAGAAAGCCTGGGGTTCAACTATGATTCTTCTCTGACAACAGCTGTCTCACCATTGACCTGGGTTTAGTTCCAGTTTGCTGGAGTGATAAGGAGATAGTGATACCCTGGGTACATGCAGAGTGGAAGTTGCTGTGTGGTGACTGTTCTAGTTTCCTTTCTGTTGCTGTAATAAAATATTCTGACCAAAAACCACGTAGGGAAGGAAAAAATTTATTTGTTTTATAATTTAAAGTCACATTCCACCACTGTGGGAAGTTAGGGCAGAACTCAAGAAGGAGCTTGAAATAGAAACCATGGAGGGAGGCCGCTTGCCAGCTCACTTACAGGCTCACACTCAGCTAGCTTTCTTAGGTCACCTTGGCTACGTTCACATGGAATGATGCCACTTACCGTGGGCTAGGACTGCCAACATCAATTAACAATCAGTACAATCTCTTAAAGACAAGCCCACAGACCAACCTGATAAAGACAATTATTCAACTGGGACTTTTTTTCCAGGCAAATCTAGACTGTCCCAAATTGACAGTTAATGCTAACTAGAACTGCTAGTGTCCATGCAGTATTAGTCTTATAAGACCTGGTATGGGTTCTTTGGAGTTTGAGAATGGGGTGGAGGGGCTCAGTGGTGTGTATGTGTGCACATGGCAGTTAGATTTTTTTGTTACTATGACAAAGTTGCAATAAAAACAACTTAAAAGAGGAAAGATTTATTTTGCATCATGGTTCTTGTTCCTGTAGGCCTAACATTGAACTCAATTTTCATGATGGAGAGTGTGTGATGAACAGAGCAACTCACATTATGATAGGTAGGAAGGAGCCAGCGACAAGACATGCTTTTACAGGCATGCCTCCAGGGACCTACTTTTCCCAACTAGGCCCCACATTCCACAGTTCCATCACAATTCCATAGACTGTTCATATTTTAAATTCATTCATTAACTAATTTGTTAATGAAGGCAGAACCCTCATGATCCCATTTCCTCAAAGCCCTACTTCTGAACACTGTGTGTATCAAGGACCCAGCTTTCAGTATAGAAGCCTTTAGGGGCACACTTCATGTCTGAGCCCCAACGGCAATAGGTCAGTCATCCTCTGAAGTTGGTAGTGTTGGGCTCAGACTCATGCAAGATTTGTCTGTGGTATCATTTCAAGGTCACGATCCATTGTTGCCCTCCCCAGGGCCAAGCCTGTGGTGGTCTGGTCACACAGGCGTGGATGTGTCAAGCAAGCTTCTATGAGGCCTTTGGTCATATGAGGTCAAGTGACTGGGCAGGAACTTCCTCTAGGGTCCCAGGGCCTTATACAAGCACAGTGGGGTCCCACAAATCACAGTAGGGTCTCTGCAGTGGTTAGTTCCTGGTAGGGCAGCTCTGACTTCTTAGTTAGCTGGGGTATCCAGAAGAAGGGGCCTCTGACAGTTGTAGTAGGGTTCTTACTCATCTGTGTTTCACCCCAGGACTTGTAGCCACAAGCTTATCATCCCACACACAAATAAACAAAGTTATGATTGCCTTGTGCCCTAGGAAGCTCAGAGAGGGCTAAATAATACATGTGCAAAAGTTTCTAGGAAGAAAGTGTCCCAAGACAGTTCCTGATTCTGAAGACAGGGTCATGGGGTGATGTTTTTTGCCATTTTAAGCTCAGATTCTGGCTTAGATAGCAGGTCTTTTTGCCGTTAAAAAAGTTGTAACACTCTGCTCACAAAATCCATTTAAATGCTTGGCCTCCTGAAAGAGCCAGAGTTGTTTGGCAACTAGCATGACCCAGGAAGCCTTCACTTAAACTGCACAGTTCTTGCTGCTAAAGCTGAATCAGGAAACCTCTTAAAGGAGTTGTGTCTCTGCTTGCCTCCAGCAAACAGCTTATCTGAAAAACAATGCGACTACCAAGGAATTGTGCTTGGCTCCTGTTTTTGTGGGTCTTTTTCAAGATTTTTTTTCTTTTAGGATCTATGCCCCGGACAGTGGGTGCCAATCTGTTGTTGGAGGCTGCTTGTTTGTTTTCTGGTCTCCCAGACCCAAAATAATCACTCAGAAACTATATTAATTGCAACACTGTTTGGCCTATTAGCTTATGCATATTTTCTAGCTAGCTCTTACATCTTAAATCAACCCTTCTCTATTAATCTGTGCATCACCATGAGGTCATGGTCTACTGGTCTGTCTCTTTCAGTGACTACATGGTGTCTTTCTGACTCTACCTACTCTCTATATCTTTTCCAGCCTGGCTATATTCTGTTAAGCCATTGACTGAAAGCAGTTCCTTTATTAACCAGTGGCAATAAAACATAGTCACAGCATGCGGAGGGGAATCCCACATCAAGGATATAATTATCAATTACTTCTCCAGCATCGTATCTGCCATGCCTGTTGCCATGTTTTTTGCCATGATGATAATGGACTAAACCTCTGAAACTATAAACAAGCCTCCAATTAAACACTTTATTTTATAAGAGTTGTCTTGGTCATGATGTTCCTTCACAGCAATAGAACAGTGGTTTGAAACAACATGTATATGTATTCATCTGCACATGGTGTGTATACATGTCTTTCTTTGTATAGTGTGTATCATGTACATATGTATATATGTGTATATATGTGCATATGTATTTGAGTCAGTGTACATGTGTATTGTTGTGAGTGGAGTGCACAAAGATATATATACACACACACACACACACAAGGTCTCATATATACTACTTATGTGATATATGTGTGATAGACTATATATAATGTACATAGGTATGTACACATGTGCATGCATATGTGTATGTGCAAATATGTTGTGTGGCATGTGGTATGTAGGCATAGTTTTTTTGTTGGGACTGTGATCAGCTCTGTTTCTCCAATTGCTTCCCAAATAACCACTCAGAGACTTATTAATGATAAATGCTCAACTGATATCTCAAGCTTATTACTAATTAGCTCTTGCAACTTTAACCCATTTCTATTCATCTATGTGCCTCTCAGAGGCTCATGGCTTTTGCCTCTCCTGTATGTCCTGCTTCCTTTCCATCTGATGGCAACTCCTCTGGCTCTGCCCTCCTTCTTCCCAGCATTCTCTCTGTCCTAAAAATCCTGTCTAGCCAACAGTCAATCATCTTTTTATTAACAATGAAAGCAATACATATTTACAGTGTACAAAGATTGTTCCACAGAATTGGTGTGTGAACATGCATGCACGTATATGTGAATTATACATGTGTATAGGCGTACTTTGTGCATGTGTGCTTATTATTTTTGATGTAGTTGTGATAAAAATACCTGTCAGGAACAACTTGAGGGAAGAAGGGATTATTTTGGGTCATCATTTTAGAGGGTTCAGTCCTTCATGGCAGTGTGGATGTGGGGGAGGTATAGATCAGCTTACATCATGGTGTGCTAGGAAGCAAAAAAGAGAATACCATTGTTCTCTGATTTTCTCCTTTTACCTTTTAATTTAGTCCAATATGCTATCCCATGCAATGATGCATATCACATTCAAGGCATGCATTCCCCCTCAAGTAACCCTCTGGAAAAGTCTTCATAGAAATATACCAAAGTGTGCCTCAGTTTTTAGGTGATTCTAAACCAACCACACTGATAATAAAGATTAACCATCACAACATGTATATAAACTCTCTCTCTCTCTCTCTCTCTCTCTCTCTCTCTCTCTCTCTCTCTCTCTGTATTTGTATGTATGTGTGTGTGTATATTTGGTGGGTGTAGGATGCTCTATAGAGATCCCTGAACTTGAGGTTCTAAACACTTCTAACTAGGACTTATCAGTGCTGTAACCTTGATAGGATGTGGCTTGCAGGTCAGATCATTAGCTACAATTTCTCTCTATGGACTCCATCCCTAGATGCTATTGGAGGGCATGCACATTGAGAGTTCCTGGAACTTTAGATGATACCATGGCCTCATGCTGACTTTGAGTCTCCAATGCCAGGTGTGACTGGAGTTACCCCAGGATCAGCTCCTGGCACCTTGGTACAGAGACTTGGAATGGGTATCTTTCCTTTTTGTTGTTGTTGTTTTTGGTTTTAGAACAGATCTTATATAGCCTAGGCTAGCCTCAAATACACTGTATAGTTGAGGCTGAACCTGAATTTCTGATCCTTCAGTTTCTACCTCCCTCGTTCTTGGATTACAAATGTGCACCACTATACCCAGTCTTATGAGATGTTGGGAATTGAATCCAAGAGTTTGTTCTTGTTAGGCCAATACTTTACCAACTGTGCTATATCCCAGCCTATCTCTTGACATGGCCAGGTTGATTGCTGTTTCCCTCTTACCTTAACCTGCAACTGCCAAGATCTCAGGGTTTATTCAGGTTCTCCCCTGCGCTATGCATCCATTTGTCCTGACTTCTATGGGACTCAGTCTTTGCTAACAAGCAGACTTAGCCGGCCCAGCTTGCCATGGCAACCGCCCACAGCTTGCTCTCTGTCCGGCTGCCTGGCTGCTTTATCTCTGAGGCCATCTGTTCTGGCAACACAATTCCAAAGCCACTTAAACAGAGCCTGGAGCAGGGCAGCCCTAAGCTCATACGAGTGTGCATGCACTAGCACATAGACGCAGTTTGACCCCTGCAGGGTGGAAGGTAGTGTCAGTGGGGATCCCAGCAGCTGCTCACTTCTCCTGCTGCTCTTGAGTAGGTTTCTGAGAAGTTCTCATGAATGTGTGCGAGTCCACATATCTGTCTGATTCACCCTTTTTTCTCTGTTCCTATACTTTTCTCTGTCCATGAGTCCACCTAGTTTTGACCACTATCCCAGGTCTTTTGCTTCCTTTCTTTCCATGTCATCTGTTTATCCATCTCCCTTGCAGCCACAGATAAAAGTCTGGTCCTTGACTTTCTTCCCCTCTTGTTTTCCCAGCAATGTCAGTTGCTCTTTACTTTCTTTTCTCTTTATGTCCTGGTAAGGTCTTAAGGGGCTGCTTTTGGGACAAGGAGTCAGAATCTGCCCTATGTTCCATAGTCTGATTTTAAGCATATCTGTCTCTTCCTTTCCTCCCCAACCTCAGTGTGACTAGTCATGGGGATTTAAGAACACTGAGTTTGGCTTCCTAGGGTCTGCTCACACCCAGAGTAGAGTTTGTTTAGCTCATACCTAGGCTTCTTGCTCTGAGCCCAAATGAACTGTCCACTGAATTTGCTTTCCCTTCCAACCACATAGCCTTATGTCCCTCTGTGTGTTTAGTTAAAAACCCCTCATTTTCCCCAAGGAAATTATGGATAAGCACTATATTCTAGGCCAATGGGTTCCATTTCATGAGTGTAGCCTTGCGAAGTCGCTTTGAGTCCCACAGTACCCTATTCTAGCTTGGTACAAGAGACAGACAAGAAGGAAGTCTCTTCCTGGAACTGATTCCAGTCCTTGAGGTCTAATTTAGATAGTACATGCTACAAGGAAATGCTTCTTCCCTGCTGTGGCATCAAGGGTGGTTCCCTTCCCCTCACTTCCAGTAACGCTTTCTATTGGCTGGCCTTGGGTCTGGGCTGCTATAAAAATCTGCTGTTAAGATGCTCATAAGTCTAGGGCCCTGAATCTAGACCCCTTGGAAACCTGAAGGCTACTGATTGGAGTCTCCCAGTGACTTCTGCACTGCAGACCAATATTCTCAGAGTACTGACTGGCAGTCACCCAGCTGACCTTCCTTGTCTCCGCCAGTCCTGCAGAATAGCTTTCCACAGGCTCTGTTCTCCTTTGTCAGAGCAGCGGGCTTGCTGACGTGTGATGGAGTCCTGGCTCTGGAAGCCTGAGACCTTAGGAAGATCAAGCTGGAGCTTAGGCATGGTAGACATCTTGGCTCCTATGCCCTGGCTGTGAAGAGGATATGGAAGCTCTAAGGTTCTGGATCATGGTAGAACTGTGGAGAAGCCCAGGGGACAGAACAGAGGGACTCTGGAATGTGTGCTAGGGGTACCTTCTTAGAGTCAGACATAGCTATTACAAGTGATGTCAGAGCCTTCTCCTTCGGTTAGTTGCAGTTCCTACTTTTATAGTTGAGAGTCCAGGGAAGGCAGATGTTGTAGCTGGCCAGAGTCCAGAGTAAAGCTGGGGTAACAGCTGCTGTCAACAACCAGAGCTGTGTTTTAAACATAGGACTGTGACCTGGGCAAATAAATGCTCCTAAACTCTCTTGGGCATACAGGCTGTCTAGTGGGATCTGATGTAGTGTTGGCAAGTAATGCTCACCTTCAGCTGCTGTGCTCGAGAGCCTCCTAAGTCAGCCAATTTTCAGAGTTATGGTTGATTTGTCTTGGCATTTCGGAACATACCCAAGTTTTCAGCCTGGAGTCTATTAAAAGAAAGCACCACCCCAGAAGTGTCTCCTTGATTTCTACTGATGTCCTCCAGGGTAGGTGTTCCAGTCAGGTGTAGCAAATGGGACTAGATAACGCAGGCATGAGGGATCATGGTGCAGGAGGGGCTGCTGGGCTAGGGAATCTTGGAGATGAGAAGGGGGAAAGTGACTGTGGTTATTTGTAACCAAGCAGTGGCGCCATGTTCTGGCCCTGTATATTGGTCCTTGGCCTTCCTTTGATTCATAAGAAATCGGAATTACAGAGACATCGGTAACCTGTTCAAGATCACTTCATCTAAGAAGATATGAAACCATGGCTAGGGGCAGACAGAAGGAGGTGGCTTGACTGTCCATCGCAGCACCTGTAGCCACCACTTTCCCCTATGTCCAGTTTAATTCTGCTTCAATTCCCTGTTAGCCATCAGCTGCTCCTGCTCCCCACACTCCCCAATTTTACTTTTGCTCTTCACTCCCTTTCTCATCCCTATACCCCTAATTCTGATTCCTCTCCTTCCCCCACTTCTTATCCCTCATTTCTCCTCAGCTCTCATTTTCTCTCTTCTTCCTTGTCCAACTCCCCAATTTCTACTCTGCCCCCCACTGTTCCCAACCTTCTCTCTCCACTCACCTCACCCCCCACTTCTTCCCTGACTCCAGTTTCCTTCCTGTCCTGTCTCCACGCTCTCTATTCTCCCCTGGCCCTACTTCTCCTTCTTTTATCCTTCCTGGCGCTTCAGCAAGCTTCAGGACTCCTCCTCACTCACTTTCTTCTCTAAGTGACACAACACACCTTTGCTTACAGACCCATCCCTTCTCTAGACTCAGACTTGCAGTCTATGAATAGCTTGTCATCATCCCCCTGTGAGTAACAGACATTTAGATATCCATAGAAAGCCATAAATTTCTGCCATGTTAAATCCATGGCACCACCCAGAAACCCTAGGATTCCGTGTGGCCTTATCTGAACCTTAGTACCCCAAAGCCCCTGTCATCTTGGCCCTTTGCCTCTAGCATCCGCCAACTTGAGTGGGATTATTAACTCCTGCCTCCCTGAACCACTCCTGACTGCCCATTGCCTGCCCATTTTTCTTTACTTTGGATGTGGGCATTAAGTTTGCTTGAGGTTCCAGGGTGTGAGGGGCAGGCTCAGTCTGCTTCTGCCCCCAGAGCCCTCTTGCTTCACCCTCATTATAGACAGTGTCCCTGAATAGAAGTGACCAGATTGGTCTTATCTATAAGCTAGGAGAGAATAGCTTAGGGATGTCACTCTGGTGTCTACCTGGGTAGCTGCTTTCTCAGTGTTGGGGAGCCTCGAGAGTACGGTTGTGTACTAGAGAGCCCATGTGGATCATTTCAACGTGGGATATTCTGTACACAGGGTAATGTAGAGGACTCATTCCTGTAAAGGCCCGCTCTTCTTCCCATTTGCTGACTTGTTCCCTCCAGGCTGCAGGCTTGATCTAGTCTGACAGCCCAATTCTAGCCACATCTCCTCCCTGGCTGTTGGTCTTTAGTATAGGGAGGGGCTATCTTTGCCTCTCCTACTACCCTGTTCTGGCTCTGCAGGCGGGGTCCATTGTCTGGGCCTGAAGCCCATTGTGTGTGGAAGGGCGCCTCATTGGCAGGCAGCCGGCATCAATTTGTGATTATGTGCTCTCTGTCTTGATTGGCTGGTTGTGGTCTGTGCTCTCAGGGTCCTGGGACACAGAAGTTTGTGCAGCAACTTTTTCCAGCATGAAGTGACTTGTATCCAGGCTCCAGAGAAGAGGTTCATCCATCTGGCCAGGATGACACTCTGCGGGAGCTTCCTGGGTGCGTACTATCCCCAGTCCCTTGTACCCCTTTCTAGGCTGTTCATAGTTCTGCCAGGATGCCCTGCCAGTCCTCAGTGCTCTTTCCTGGGCAGCTGAGAAAGTGATAGACATGCAATCCCCTTGAATGCCAGCCAGGGACCCTGGGGACATCTTGGGTAGCTTTCAGCAGAAGTGCTGACAGCACAGACCCCTGTGAAAGCCACACAGCTTACCCATGATTGAAAGTGGGGTGAATGGTGGGTAGAGGGCCTTCTTTTACTTAAGTTTTTCTTTAGGTCTGCTGGCTGGCCAAATGAGGGAGCAGTATTAGCAGCCCAGGAGGTGGGAAAGTGGTGGTGGAGTGTGACTTCTTACGTCTTTGTGTGAGTGGTGACATCTATACCGGTCTTCTTGTGTTTTCTTCTGTTAGGCACATCCTAATCGCACTCACAATTTCAGTGCACGAGTGTGTATGTGTGTGTGGGAGTCTCATAAACTGGTTGTCAAATGTTTGCGAGTGTGAGACAAGCACACAAAGTCAGCCTGGAGTATGGGTAAAGTGGCTCCCAGTTTTGTTTGCTCCATCTGCCAGGGCCTGCCTGGGGCAGCGCCCCCCAGCCCTCAGCTGTTCTATACAATATTAATGCTGACCATCTCGGCTGCACACACAACGCCCTAATTGTCGCCGGCAGCATTAAGGCAGGCGCCCATCTGCGGGAAGCTTTCAGAAGGAAACAAGAAAACCTCACCCCCAGCTGGTCACTGGAGAAGGTGGTGCCAATTACAGATGCAGAAAGTTTAGAACAAAATTACTTGAAAGAGTTTTTATGAAGCAAATGAACTGACACTTGGAATGTCTGTGTGCAGATTTGCACAAGTAATTACACCTTATTTGAAATGATCCTACCAGTTAAGCAACAATTAAGTCTGCTCTCCCGGTGCACACAAAGCACTTTCCGAGTGAGCCTGCAGCGGTCATAGTTTAGCTTTTTAAATCTCCCCTTTTCTTCCTGGGAGAAGTCCATGGACGCACCAACCAGTAGAAAATGTTTACCTGTCGATCTTCCCAAACTTAAGAAGGCATGTGCAACCTGCCTGCAGACTTTTATGAAATAAAGTTTAAGGTGCAGTGTGCGGTTGAAAAAAATGTTTCATGGCTCTTAAAATTTCTGACAAAATTTAACCCTATGTAACGAAGAAAAGGTTTTAGATTATACCTTAATGTTGTCACGAGCAGGAACGGTTTGCGTTAGGAGTAGACTTTTGGAATTGCTTAGCCTTTCTAGTAGCACTGGCCACTGGGGATCTAGTGCGTACTCCAGGCTTTGGCGAGGGAACAAAGGACAGCTCCGTGGGTGGGGGGTGGGGGCGCTGTCCAGAGTGCTGATCAGCCTGCGGCACGCCTCCACTTTCATTCAGTTTATTTCAGGGCCGAAAAGAAGGTAATCAAATCCAAGACTTGGCGAAATTCTCCACGCTGCTTCTTTTCTTGGACTACCCCCACCCCAATACCTTGTTCTTCCAACACTGCCAGACAAAGATCTTGAACCTTTACTCCTCAAAACAACTTGAAAACCCTCTACAACTCTAACTTACCAGCTGGACTGCTAGCCCTGGGCTTTGACTGGCTACTGAGCTGAGATTTCCTTGCATATTCAAAGTGCAGCCCCAGGCAGCGTCTGGAGCATATTCTACTCTACTAGCGTTTGGAGCATATTCTACTCTACTGAGCTAAAACTCTTGAAACTTATGGCTGCTCAAAGAGATAGGTGATGTTAGCAAACCGAGGTTTGTGCAAAAACACTTTCCATTCCCTCAGAAAATAATGATGCTCCACAAGGACTTTTTGTTGCACATATTGGCTCCCCCTTTTTGTCTTCTCTGTTTTGTGTTGTTTCTTAAATTTGACTATCACATATCTGAATTAAATGGCTTTCCTGGAGTCTTCAATACCACTGGGTAGTAAGGTTAATTCAACATGGGCCCTCCCTTCTAACCCACCTTCCCCTTGGAACAATGGCTCATAGTGCCACCCTGAGCCTGCATTCTGCCGATAAGACTTTAATAGAATTTCTGAATGCCAAAGGTTTGGGATGTAAAATATCCAGCTCTGACAGCGTGTTCAGAGGAGATAGTGGTGGCTTTTCACATTCTCAGCTGAATGTGTCCTTTTATGCTAATGGGTATGAGTTCATGAAAAAATAGGAAAATGGTAGGCAATCACTGTAGGAGTCTCAAATGTTCTCCCTGGGCTAATAAATATTTCATCTTGTTTGACCACTGCGGGCTTGCATTTGTTTCCTTTTTGCTTGATCTAAAGAGATGCCCTGCATGCATTTTGTATTTTATTTGTATGTATAAGAAATAACATATTTACTTGATTTTTGAAATGAAGCGCTCTGGTTTGTGTATAATACATAGAGAATGAACTACATGTTAAAAAGGATTGTTCATGAAAGAGAGGCTTCCGCTAACATTCCCCAAGGTCCTTACAACCTGCTCTCCTTGAGAAAGCTAATATTCTTACTCTATCTTGTTCACACTTCTGGTGGCTCAAGCCTATCTATGATAATCAAGCAGATCACTGTGGTCCTGCACAACTTGCTAGGAAACAATATTTGTTTTCTATTAAAACCTGAAAAAACTTCTGATCTGTGCATGTACTGTTTTCTAGTTGTAGTGGTGGCGTCTTCTCGGGGTCTCAATCTAGTTTCCATTCTTGTGTTTCCCACTACAATTTCCAACACTGTGTTTCTGATTTATCAGTGCAAGGAAGAGTTTTGGGGGAACAAACAAGAGCACCCTGGAGGTCTCTTGAGGTTGCTCCTGTCTTCATCCCCAAATGTAAGAAAACTAAGAACTGGCAGATTAAGAAGTTGACAGGCCGTTTGTGTTCTTAGGGTGTGCGTTCCAGAGACTTCTCTTCTTGGTGATTTTTAGGACTGCTCCATGCAGAGAGTGAATTTATATTTTTAGGGTAAGGATAACAGTGCTTAGGGATTTCTTAGTACTCTCTGAGAGATCTTTAGAATTTAAAACATTAAAACAAAAAGGGAAAGTGTAACAGAAAAATACATTTTCTGCTCTGTTCCTTGTTGGTATACTTTACTGTTTTAATCTTTGGCCTTCGGTATCATTCATGAAAAAAATCCACCTAAGTTCCTGGTACTTCTGTATGCAGATGAGCCCGTGTAACACTCTTAGTTTATTGAGAAATAAATTCTGCTATCCATTTTTTTTTATGATGGGACGTTGTATTCTTAACTACCAATAAATATTGTAAAGCACTTTCGCCAGAGCCATGCTAACCCAGGGCATCTGTCATTCCGGTCGCTGCTATTAGGAATTATTGGACTGAACCACTGGCAGAGAAAGAAGAGGGGAGTGAACATGGTAGGCACAATGCTTCATGATCTTTTGTGTGTTTTACATTTGAGAAAACCCAGTCTTGTTGTATATTGATTATAGATTTATTTAAGCAGATATGGGCACCTTGTATTGGTGAGGCTCAGAACAGTGTACAGAAAATCTACTGGTGTGGAACACCTCTCACCTTCAATTTGGCAGACCCTTCTTTCTGATGTTATACTGTAAATTTATTTCACCTCAGAGAGTAAACAGATATATTGGAGCCCCAAGGGTTCATGGGTAGCGTATTTACAAAGGAGCCTCCTCCGCCAGCCCGTGCCACCGCTGCTAATGAGAGCGGTCATTAAGTAAATGAGACATCGCCTTTAGCTGGCTTAGGAGTTCGCACACTGAGGGGAGAAGATATTTAATTGAAACCCACACACAGGCTTCCCCACACGTGACTGCGGTGAGGGAGGCAGCTGCCTTCCCCTCCCCCGTCCTCCCCCCACACCCCCCCATGTAAATTTCATGATTGCTTTCCGTGATGTCATTTTGAAAGAGGACAGACAATAGCTGTGGGGAAAGGTAAGTCAATGTTATGTTCTTTCGCTGACAAAGGCAGATACTCAGGGCTTAGCTTTTCCCCTTGGACAGAGACGGGGAGGGTTAGAGCAGAGAGGATTTCTAAGAAGGCTCTCTTTGCAGAAAAAACAGGTTGGGGGATGTCTTTTTAAACTGTTCTGAAGGACAGGGCTTTCTTCTCCCCGTCTGCCTGAGCTCTGTGTTCCTCCTCTTTCTCTGTCCTTCCTGCATTTCTGAGATTCTCATGGACATGTATGTCATACAGAAAAGGCATTAGGGGAGGAGGATGTTGTGGATCAAGACAAGAAACTTTATCTGTATTTCTGGAAAAGGAACACAGATGTGCCTGGGCCATAGGACCCAGAAGCTCTGTGTCCAAGAAAGATGCTGACCCAATAAGCAGATCTGTCTGAAGCAGAGACTTGGAGCTCGGCTGTTTCTTGTGGGACACACACCCCAGGTACCCAGCAGAGATGATCCTGGGAGCATTTTGTCTTCCTGTCACATACTTCCAAACTTTAGGAGCAATGCGCAGGGTGCATGTGTCTGTGGGATCGACGGGTAGCATTTGGTGTTACTGTTCTTCTCAGTTCTTCCTTATGTGTATTTGTTTGTTTGGGATGTATGATTGTGGTGCCAGTGTAACTGGATTTTCATATGTAAAAACAGGAAGTCAGTTTGAGCTTTGAACATAGTGATGGCATTATGCACAAGTGTGCTTTGGAAGTGTGGACTTGGTTCTGTTCACGAGATTTATGTTCTTTATGAATTAGGGAAATAAACAAGTATAGGGAAGTTTGTATGTGGCTGTTCATTGCCTGCTGCTTTGAGTTACAGAGGCTTTCTTGTCCAACATCACCTCTGAACCATTGTCTGGCATAGTCGGTTGTTTAATTTCTGAGAAAAAGCTTCTGAGAAGTGGCTTGAAGATTACATATGCTTGGTCTTTCATTAAATTGTGTAGCTGTAACAACAACAACAACAACAACAATAATAATAATAATAAACAATAATGACTGTAATGATTTTAATTGTCCTTTTGAGGGAGGGAAAGGATGAATTTTATCTCAATGTCTTAAAAAAGAAATCTTAGTCCTGAGGCTATCTTTGAGGTTAGTGGTCAAGTGAACTAAAACAGGAAGGTGTTGAGGCAGACTTGAGAGGGGAATATTTAATTGACTCTAAGGGGATGTGCTGGTTCCTGAGGTGCCAATAGTGTGGGGGACTATCCTTGCCACTAGGATTCCTTCCTATTGGTCTTTGACTGTGACTATCACCTTAGTTCTTATGGCTGTGCTAACTAACAATAAACAAAAGAGTGGAAAGCAAAGATTACAGTGTTATGCACCAAGTGGGACGCTGCTGTCAGCCGAGGCATGACCCTACCCCTCTTCAAGCTGTGCTCCTTGAGAAGAAGAGGGCAGGTTGAGACAGTTTGTCTTAAAAAAGAAAGGAGTAACTTCATAGAATTTTTTTGTCAGAAAGAAGGATACCTGATTCCCAGGCACTTTGGTGGTGCTGGACTTCAAGGAATTTGTTGAACCAGAAGGTGGAGCAATAATATACTTCAAGAGTTCAAGAGTATGTAAGCCTTTTCCTCCTGGATCAACATGCTTTTTTAGTCTTTGGAGTATAGAGCCTAAATTTAGTCCTAGGAGTTCCTCCAGGACAGGAAACTGCTTCTGTCTGAAGAGCAACTAAGGGTATTGCCTGTAGGCCTTGGGGTAACCCCAGGTCTTGTACTATTGTCTTAAACTCTCAGGGGCTGCATGAGACCTTTCTTACTTTTAGAGCTGCAAAGTTTACCTGCGTTGGTATTGTGGCATCTTCTGTTTGGACACCTGTGAATGTTATGGGTGTCAGGAAGGACTGGCAGGGCACATGGAAATGTAGATTGACTGCTGTGGACCACTGTTTTGCACCATGCTGGTGGCAGGGTCGATCTGGTGTTGCCTGGACCTCTCACTGCCTTTATTTGGAAGCCCGATCCTCCTTTAGTCCTGGTTAGCAAATGTGCAGATGAAGGTAAGGGTGAGATTGTATGTGAGCATGTGGCATGGGGTAGAGGAGGCCAATGCCAGCCACGTAGAAAGACTGACTCAGAACTCAGCAGGTCACATCTGGCATGGCCGGCCCAGCAGTAGCTGGACTGCTCGAAATGCTGGTTTGTATTTCCCAGCCCTGGGTGAACACAATAGGCAAGGTACCTACAAACTGACAAAGTGCCAGGAAGCTATTAGGCCTCCAATAGCTGCTCACTGGAAGCAAGCAGATTGTTAGAGAATGAGCCCTTCCTGGATACACTCATGTGAAGGGCACTTCTGCTTTAAAAAATAGGTTGTTTATAATAGAGCAGTCCTACTGCCTGGGCTAGAGGTAGGGTGGGTTCAAGAGCAGCCAGAACAACTTGGTCAGCACTGACTCCGAGTGGCAGGAGGCAGGGAGTTGAGAGTGGCAGAGGAGGCTGTTTCTGTTGGTCCTGACTCACGGGTACTCTGGGCACTGGTATGTTACTCAGGTATCTTGTGCTCTGTTAGAAAAACATTGCAGAGCCTTTGTTTGTTGGCTTTTCTCTATGGAACCCTGAGCAGATCCTTCTTTCTTCTCTCTATTGCTGGAAACCTTCTTGTCTTAGGACTGTTTTTCTGCTTTTCATCGAACTTATTCACAAGTAATTAAAAGTTCATTGGTTACATATGTAATTTTAACTGGAATTTTGTGATCTAAGTTTATAGGAAAAACATTTTTTTTGGGGGGGGGAACATTTAGAAGGTTTTTGAAGGGACTATTTAGTTCAGTGGAAGAACACTTGCCTACCAAGCACAATGTCCTGGGTTTGGTGTCCAGCTCAGGGGTGAGGGAATCCAAGAGACTAAAGGGTTAGGGGTGTGGCTCAATTGTCAGAATGCTTGTCCTGCTCATATAAAGTCCTGTGTTTGATCCTCAGTACTGCATAAACTGGGTATGATGGCATTCACCTGTAATCCCTACACTTGGGAACTAGAAACAGGGAAATCAGAAGTTCGTGGCCATCCTTGACTTTATAGTAAATTTGAATATAGGCTATATGAGACACTGTTTCAAAAAGGGCAAAAAAAAAAAAAAGAAAGAAAGAGAAAGAAAAATGCTGACTTTCTGAAAGGAAGAGAGTAGCGGCTGTTGCTATGCAGCCAGACTTTCTGCTTTCTGAAGACTCCACAGAATGTTCAGTGGAGAGCAGGTTCTAGGGTTCCAAGTAGAAGGTGCTGTGACAGTCACTTTAGGTTCTTGAATATTTTGTGTTCCCTACAGATGCTAAATTTCCCCAAATAATACTTAGAAACCCAAACAAAACTGTGTGAGAGGCGTTTTCACTTTAATTAAAATGTTTGATTTCAGTCTTCTGCCAAGCTAGTGTTCTTAGAATCCACCCAATGCAGTTTTAACCCTCCTCTCTTCTTAGTTAATGGCTTTAGGAGTTAACGTGCTTTTCTTTTTATTTCTTTCTTCCTTCTTTGGACTGTGAAAATTTGATTATTTAATTTTTTTTATTTTTAAAACAATCTTATCTTACATACCCATCCCAGTTCCTTCTCCCTCCTGCCTTCCCACTCCTTCCACTTTCTTCCCACCCCATCCCCATCCACTCCTCAGAGAGGATGAGGCCTCCCATGAGGAGTCAAAATCTGTCACATCACTTGTGGCAGGACTAAGGCCCTCCCTCCCTGTATGTAGTGTGTGCTTTTCTTATAAGGAGACCAACTTCATCTATTGCTTCATCTTTTTTTTAATTTCAAAAAATTAGTGCTATTTTAATAAGAAGTAATGAATACAACCCAGAAGACATTTTATTTTATTTTATTTTACTATTATATTTTTAAAGTTTTATGTGTATGGATGTTTTACCTACTACATTCATGTCTAGTCTGGGAGTCCAGAGAGTGCATCAGATCCTCTAGTCCTGGAGCTACAGATAGTTGTAAGCTGCCATATGGGTGCAGGGAATTGAATCCCAGTCTTCTAGAAGAGCAACCAGTGCTCTTAACTGCTGAGCCATCTCTTCAGCTCTTTATTTTTGGTTTGGTGAGACATGGTCTCTCTATGTATCCCTAACCTGACCTGGAAACCACTATGTAGAAACTTTGAACTCACAGAGATTTGTCTACCTCTGCCTCCTGAGTGCTGGGATTAAAGGCATACACCACCATGCCTGGCTCAGAAGACAATTTAATCTTTAGCCAGAACATCTGCTTGGTCTGTATTAGGCTCTCTTTTAGAAAGAGGAGAGTTTGTCAGATATGGTGTTGTGGTCTTATGACACCCCTGACCTTCTGAGAGTCTCTGCCCAGTAGCTTGTCTTGTCTTTAGGAATATGTTTTTGTGAACAGGCAATGAAGAGATAGGTTTGGGTTTGTATAGATGCATCCAGGGAGAATTGGGTCCAGGTGGGACTGCGGCCTGGGAACATTGCCTGTGCCAGGAGGGCGCAGGTAGACAGGTTCTTGGAGGGTTGCTGTGAATATGCAGAGGCTACCTAGGGTCACATTGAGCAAGATGGCTGGGCAGGTGGGAATGATGTCTTATGATCCAGATGTGAGGAGAAGGAATGTGGGTGCTATATAGTTTGAGCTGTTGTCAGGTTGCTTGTGTGACTGGCCCTAGCATGGTGGTATTCAGTACTGTTTAGAATGGATACAAACCCAAATTGGTATTGAACAATAGTTAGAACTCAACTTTTCCTATAGAACCGCTGAAGGTTTTGGGAGCTGTGAGTTAGTACAGAGGTCTATGATTTGGAGACCTGGTAGACTTCATTGTTAAGCCCTCATACTGGACATCATTCTTTTTGCCAGTCAGTGGCTCAAGAGATAAGGCTTATGGAAGGTTTGACATATTGTGTTTTCTCCAAAACTTTCTGTTGGCATCTATATTGAGCACTGTGTATATGGTTTGGAAAATTAGTACTCACTTTTCATAATGTTAAACCTGAAAATTTGCAGTGGGCTCTTGCTGAGTAGAGATGTCTCCTTAGGGCACGATGGTAAGGTTGTGGGCAGGATGTAGTTGTCTGGGCTTGTACTTCTTTAGCCAAATTTGAATTTGAGTAGGGGTCTTAGAATTAAAGGAACTGGGATGGAAAGAAGAAAATGGGGCTATTTTTAAAGCTATCATCTCCCAGGTATTCAAGGCAAGGGAGAGAAGAGATAGAGTCTGCTCCTTTCTGAGCTAGACTGCTTTATCAGGAGAGTTTCTGGAATTCATGGGTAACAATACCAGTCTAGATACAGCTGCCTATTTGGTCTTAGTGCCGGGATACCTCTGAGATATCACTAGTACATGTAATTCTGAACTCAACCTGCCTTTCTATCCTGCAGAGAAGAGCAGGGCCTATACTTGGCCTCAGAGTTCACATAGCAAGTCCATTTTTTGCTTGGTTTGAAAAGGTGACGTTTCTGGTCATGACTCAGTGAGGCCAGCTATTAGCCTGGCTATCTACCACCTGCTTTCCTAACGTAACCAGCTCTTCAGGGGAAACTGCAGGTATTTCCCTAGAGTTCACAGGTGGGCCCGGTCTGATCAAGGTGTCAATCAGGAATGAGCCCTGAAGTGCCTCTAAACAACTTGGTTGTGCTTATTTCTCTCTACTAGCATCTTCTTTAGCCCATTTTCTGCTGTTTAAGTGGCTTTGGGGAACCACTTCTTTCTAGAATCTCTACCTTTACTGTTCTGGGTGGGTTTTGCATGGTGATTGTTGATGCTCCAACAGCATCTTGAGTTCTCCCCATCCCAGTGCAGGTTAGGGCTGAGTGTGAAGTTCCACTTGGGACTGAACGGGTCAGAGTAGTCCTACTGGTGTCTAGACACTTTGTTGGAGCTGAGACCAGGCTATGTGGCGGTGCCACTATTGCGGCTACTGATGGGTAAAAGCAATGAGACGCTGTCTGTTTGGGATACCGCTGCCTGCCTGGGTTGGACATCCTTTTTCTCTGTTGGCAGCCTCCAGTGACAGGTCTCCTGAAGAGCCAGTCCTGTGATTTGGTTTGAAAAGTCATTATTACTGCAGAGCAGTTTAGCTGCTGTTTTTGCAGCACTGGTAAGGTTAAAAGAAATAATGATAATAATATAAGAAAGACTCAACCATAGTAACAGCCTGCAACATGCTATTTGCATTTTTAAGGAAACACTTCTTTGAGGCGGCCTGGGTGAAAGGTCACTATTTGCATATAAATGAAAAAGAAAGTGTGTGATGTTGGAAGTTACATCTGTATTATTTTCTCAGCAGTGAGCTGCTGTTGGAAAGATTAGGGGACATGGCTTGCATTTGGCTTTTATTGAAAAGAGAAAGTACCAGAGAGGCTGATTTAGAAGCAAAATAATGAGAGAAATGTGCAAAGCTGTAGAGTTCCCGACTCCCCTCCCCCCACCTCTCTCTTCTCTCATTTTCACCTAAACTCAGCAAAAGCAGGTCTGTCTGCTCCACACAGCAAGTCTTCACTCTACTCCTTCCACTCTAGCTTTCTTAAAAAAGAAAGAAAGAAAGAAAGAAAGAAAGAAAGAGAGAGAGAGAAAGAAAGAAAGAAAGGAAAAGAGAAAGAAAGGAAAAGAAAGAAAAAAAATCAGAAAGAAAAGAGCAAACCCTGCTCCGTTTTCCCTCTCAGCTCTGTTTGTTTCCTCCTAAAAGCTATTTTGTCCTTGAATCTGCCCACTCCTACCTACCAAGTCTAGGACCAGAAACACCTATTGTAACTGTATTTTTCCAGCGTTGGAAGGGTTGCCGAGGAAAAGGTTGCAGTTTTGGAGCTTCAGGGACTCTGGCAGGGATGGTAGGGAGACAAGGGTCCAAAAGCGTTTGTATGGATGGAAACAGCCACGCAGTTTCTAGGATCCCACCCTTCCCTACACTTTTAGGCTGCCATACTTTCTGGTCTGGGGATGATTTCTGGATTTTCACTAGGCCAGAAGCAGAGTTCCAAGCAGCAATTCAAAAAAGATTTTGAATATTTTCAAATTTTGAAGGCGTTGAGCCTGTGCAGCAGATTTGTGAGTTGGAGGTCAATGTATTGGGTGGAGGTAGGAGGGTGCAAAGAAGAACCTCCATAGAGGGCAGGTGCTTAAGGGGTTGGGTTGTACCTAAAGACTTCCCTCTTGTTTTGCTTCAATCTTATTTTTTCACGAAGGACTCTACTGATCCTGGTAATTTAAATTATTTTTCTTATCCATGTTATTTAAAATTTTGTTTGTTTTTGGAAACAGTTTCAAACCCACAGAAACATTTCAAGTAGAGAACAAAACCGTTTCTTCTGACTCCCTTGAGAGTATGCTGCTAGGGATGCTGGCAGGTGTATCTTTCAGGGAAGGCCCCTCTTACCTTTGCTGGTTTAGTTTTCAGACCCATGAGGGTTGTGCTGGATCCTAGTGTCTTATCTTGGTCAGTTTGAAATAGGAATGACTTCCACACTATGTGAGCCTTTTGAAGAGCACTGGAAGAATGCCCTTCAATTTAGGGTTGTTTGGCATTGCCTGTGATTGAACTCAGGTTATATAGGAACACCAAAGTGAAATTTCTCTCTCTTTGCCTTTCTTGTGTTCCTTGTTCTGACATGCCAGCTTTTCACTCATTCAGATGGACCATTCCAGTGTGTTCCCAATGCCACTCTTTTCCTTCTTCAATTAATTAGTCTTTAGAAGAAAACATTTAGACATTGTGGAGGCATCTTCCTTTAGACTCTCACTTCATTATTTTTTTAAAGATTTATTATCTTATATACTTTATGAATATGAGTGTTTTTTCTGCATGTACCTTTGCACACTAGAAGAGGGCACCAGATCCTATGGGTCTACAGTTATGATGGTTGTAAACAAACATGTGAGTTCTGGGAATTGAACTCAGGATGTCTGGAAGAGCAGTCAGTGCTCCTAACTACTAACCCACCTCTTCAGCCACCTATCCAGACCCCTCAGTTTGATATTTTTTTAAGGATATCTGTGTGATCTCATTAGCCTTCCTTTGATGTTCAGGTCATTCCTGATTGGCCAGTGTATGCTCCTTATCTCCCCACTGTTTTCCTTGTT
>NC_142035.1:0-2500 GCF_982192425.1 Myodes glareolus | reverse complement strand
TTAGGGTTAGGGTTAGGGTTAGGGTTAGGGTTAGGGTTAGGGTTAGGGTTAGGGTTAGGGTTAGGGTTAGGGTTAGGGTTAGGGTTAGGGTTAGGGTTAGGGTTAGGGTTAGGGTTAGGGTTAGGGTTAGGGTTAGGGTTAGGGTTAGGGTTAGGGTTAGGGTTAGGGTTAGGGTTAGGGTTAGGGTTAGGGTTAGGGTTAGGGTTAGGGTTAGGGTTAGGGTTAGGGTTAGGGTTAGGGTTAGGGTTAGGGTTAGGGTTAGGGTTAGGGTTAGGGTTAGGGTTAGGGTTAGGGTTAGGGTTAGGGTTAGGGTTAGGGTTAGGGTTAGGGTTAGGGTTAGGGTTAGGGTTAGGGTTAGGGTTAGGGTTAGGGTTAGGGTTAGGGTTAGGGTTAGGGTTAGGGTTAGGGTTAGGGTTAGGGTTAGGGTTAGGGTTAGGGTTAGGGTTAGGGTTAGGGTTAGGGTTAGGGTTAGGGTTAGGGTTAGGGTTAGGGTTAGGGTTAGGGTTAGGGTTAGGGTTAGGGTTAGGGTTAGGGTTAGGGTTAGGGTTAGGGTTAGGGTTAGGGTTAGGGTTAGGGTTAGGGTTAGGGTTAGGGTTAGGGTTAGGGTTAGGGTTAGGGTTAGGGTTAGGGTTAGGGTTAGGGTTAGGGTTAGGGTTAGGGTTAGGGTTAGGGTTAGGGTTAGGGTTAGGGTTAGGGTTAGGGTTAGGGTTAGGGTTAGGGTTAGGGTTAGGGTTAGGGTTAGGGTTAGGGTTAGGGTTAGGGTTAGGGTTAGGGTTAGGGTTAGGGTTAGGGTTAGGGTTAGGGTTAGGGTTAGGGTTAGGGTTAGGGTTAGGGTTAGGGTTAGGGTTAGGGTTAGGGTTAGGGTTAGGGTTAGGGTTAGGGTTAGGGTTAGGGTTAGGGTTAGGGTTAGGGTTAGGGTTAGGGTTAGGGTTAGGGTTAGGGTTAG
This sequence comes from Myodes glareolus, assembly GCF_982192425.1. Lineage (NCBI taxonomy): Eukaryota > Metazoa > Chordata > Mammalia > Rodentia > Cricetidae > Myodes > Myodes glareolus. The sequence continues at coordinate 1,554 of NC_142035.1, read as the reverse complement.
GGTTAGGGTTAGGGTTAGGGTTAGGGTTAGGGTTAGGGTTAGGGTTAGGGTTAGGGTTAGGGTTAGGGTTAGGGTTAGGGTTAGGGTTAGGGTTAGGGTTAGGGTTAGGGTTAGGGTTAGGGTTAGGGTTAGGGTTAGGGTTAGGGTTAGGGTTAGGGTTAGGGTTAGGGTTAGGGTTAGGGTTAGGGTTAGGGTTAGGGTTAGGGTTAGGGTTAGGGTTAGGGTTAGGGTTAGGGTTAGGGTTAGGGTTAGGGTTAGGGTTAGGGTTAGGGTTAGGGTTAGGGTTAGGGTTAGGGTTAGGGTTAGGGTTAGGGTTAGGGTTAGGGTTAGGGTTAGGGTTAGGGTTAGGGTTAGGGTTAGGGTTAGGGTTAGGGTTAGGGTTAGGGTTAGGGTTAGGGTTAGGGTTAGGGTTAGGGTTAGGGTTAGGGTTAGGGTTAGGGTTAGGGTTAGGGTTAGGGTTAGGGTTAGGGTTAGGGTTAGGGTTAGGGTTAGGGTTAGGGTTAGGGTTAGGGTTAGGGTTAGGGTTAGGGTTAGGGTTAGGGTTAGGGTTAGGGTTAGGGTTAGGGTTAGGGTTAGGGTTAGGGTTAGGGTTAGGGTTAGGGTTAGGGTTAGGGTTAGGGTTAGGGTTAGGGTTAGGGTTAGGGTTAGGGTTAGGGTTAGGGTTAGGGTTAGGGTTAGGGTTAGGGTTAGGGTTAGGGTTAGGGTTAGGGTTAGGGTTAGGGTTAGGGTTAGGGTTAGGGTTAGGGTTAGGGTTAGGGTTAGGGTTAGGGTTAGGGTTAGGGTTAGGGTTAGGGTTAGGGTTAGGGTTAGGGTTAGGGTTAGGGTTAGGGTTAGGGTTAGGGTTAGGGTTAGGGTTAGGGTTAGGGTTAGGGTTAGGGTTAGGGTTAGGGTTAGGGTTAGGGTTAGGGTTAGGGTTAGGGTTAGGGTTAGGGTTAGGGTTAGGGTTAGGGTTAGGGTTAGGGTTAGGGTTAGGGTTAGGGTTAGGGTTAGGGTTAGGGTTAGGGTTAGGGTTAGGGTTAGGGTTAGGGTTAGGGTTAGGGTTAGGGTTAGGGTTAGGGTTAGGGTTAGGGTTAGGGTTAGGGTTAGGGTTAGGGTTAGGGTTAGGGTTAGGGTTAGGGTTAGGGTTAGGGTTAGGGTTAGGGTTAGGGTTAGGGTTAGGGTTAGGGTTAGGGTTAGGGTTAGGGTTAGGGTTAGGGTTAGGGTTAGGGTTAGGGTTAGGGTTAGGGTTAGGGTTAGGGTTAGGGTTAGGGTTAGGGTTAGGGTTAGGGTTAGGGTTAGGGTTAGGGTTAGGGTTAGGGTTAGGGTTAGGGTTAGGGTTAGGGTTAGGGTTAGGGTTAGGGTTAGGGTTAGGGTTAGGGTTAGGGTTAGGGTTAGGGTTAGGGTTAGGGTTAGGGTTAGGGTTAGGGTTAGGGTTAGGGTTAGGGTTAGGGTTAGGGTTAGGGTTAGGGTTAGGGTTAGGGTTAGGGTTAGGGTTAGGGTTAGGGTTAGGGTTAGGGTTAGGGTTAGGGTTAGGGTTAGGGTTAGGGTTAGGGTTAGGGTTAGGGTTAGGGTTAG
>NC_142034.1:108132144-108227261 GCF_982192425.1 Myodes glareolus | reverse complement strand
GAAACGCATTAGTGTTTCCTGTGAATGCTTGCAAGTAGCTTAAGGCACTTTCAAAGGAAAGTGATTTTCTCTGAAAGGACAGCATTTAGAACGTGAAGCAACACTCCATTCACTTCGCACAGAGAATTGAAGTGTTGGAACAGATTGCTTCTCTTTCAGAGAAATGCATGTGAGTTTCTGTTGAATGCTTGTAAGTAGCTTAAGGCACATTCAAAGGAAAGGGATTTTCTCTAAAAGGACAGCATTTAGAAAGTGAAGCAACACTCCATTCACTTCGCACAGTGAATTGAAGTGTTGGAACAGACTGCTTCTCTTTCAGAGAAACGCATGTGAGTTTTTTGTGAATGCTTGAAAGTAGTTTAAGGCACTTTCAAAGGAAAGTGATTTTCTCTGAAAGGACAGAATTTAGAAAGTGAAGCAACACTCCATTCACTTCGCACAGTGAATTGAAGTGTTGGAACAGACTGCTTCTCTTTCAGAGAAACGCATGTGAGTTTCTGTTGAATGCTTGTAAGTAGCTTAAGGCATTTTCAAAGGAAAGTGATGTTCTCTGAAAGGACAGCATTTAGAAAGTGAGGCAAAACTCCATTCACTTCACACAGTGAATTGAAGTGTTGGGACAGATTGCTTCTCTTTCAGAGAAACGCATGTGAGTTTCTTCCTAATGCTTGCAAGTAGCTTAAGGCACTTTCAAAGGAAAGTGATTTTCTCTGAAAGGAAAGCATTTAGAAAGTGAAGCAACACTCCATTCATTTCGAACAGTGAATTGAAGTGTTGGAACAGACTGCTTCTCTTTCAGAGGAACGCATGTGAGTTTTTTGTGAATGCTTGAAAGTAGTTTAAGGCACTTTCAATGGAAAGTGATTTTCTCTGAAAGGACAGCATTTAGAAAGTGAGGCAACACTCCATTCACTTCGCACAGTGAATTGAAGTGTTGGAACAGACTGCTTCTCTTTCAGAGAAACGCATGTGAGTTTTTTGTGAATGCTTGAAAGAAGTTTAAGGCACTTTCAAAGGAAAGTGATTTTCTCTGAAAGGACAGAATTTAGAAAGTGAAGCAACACTCCATTCACTTCGCACAGTGAATTGAAGTGTTGGAACAGACTGCTTCTCTTTCAGAGAAACGCATGTGAGTTTCTGTTGAATGCTTGTAAGTAGCTTAAGGCCTTTTCAAAGGAAAGTGATGTTCTCTGAAAGGACAGCATTTAGAAAGTGAGGCAAAACTCCATTCACTTCACACAGTGAATTGAAGTGTTGGAACAGATTGCTTCTCTTTCAGAGAAACGCATGTGAATTTCTTCCTAATGCTTGCAAGTAGCTTAAGGCACTTTCAAAGGAAAGTGATTTTCTCTGAAAGGAAAGCATTTAGAAAGTGAAGCAACACTCCATTCACTTCGCAGAGTGAATTGAAGTATTGGAACAGACTGCTTCTATTTCAGAGAAACGCATGTGAGTTTCTGGTGAATGCTTGTAAGTAGCTTAAGGCACTTTCAAAAAAAAGTGATTTTCTCTGAAAGGACAGCATTGAGAAAGTGAAGCAACACTCCATTCACTTCGCACAGTGAATTGAAGTGTTGGAACAGACTGCTTCTCTTTCAGAGAAATGCATGTGAGTTTCTTGTGAATGCTTGCAAGTTGCTTAAGGCACTTTCAAAGTAAAGTGATTTTCTCTGAAAGGACAGCATTTAGAAACTGAAGCAACACTCCATTCATTTCGCACAGTGAATTGAAGTGTTGGAACAGACTGCTTCTCTTTAAGAACAACGCATGTGAGTTTTTTGTGAATGCTTGAAAGTAGTTTAAGGCACTTTCAAAGGAAAGTGATTTTCTCTGAAAGGACAGCATTTAGAAAGTGAAGCAACACTCCATTCATTTCGAACAGTGAATTGAAGTGTTGGAACAGAGTGCTTCTCTTTCATAGAAACGCATTAGTGTTTCTTGTGAATGCTAGCAAGTTACTTAAGGCACTTTCAAAGGAAAGTGATTTTCTCTGAAAGGACAGCATTTAGAAAGTGAAGCAACACTCCATTCACTTCGCACAGTGAATTGAAGTGTTGGAACAGACTGCTTCTCTTTCAGAGAAACGCATGTGAGTTTCTTCCTAATTCTTGCAAGTTGCTTAAGGCACTTTCAAAGGAAAGTGATTTTCTCTGAAAGGACAGCATTTAGAAAGTGAAACAACAATCCATTCATTTCGAACAGTGAATTGAAGTGTTGGAACAGACTGCTTCTCTTTCAGAGAAACGCATGTGAGTTTCTGGTGAATGCTTGTAAGTAGCTTAAGGCACTTTCAAAGGAAAGTGATTGTCTCTGAAAGGACAGCATTTAGAAAGTGAAGCAACACTCCATTCACTTCGCACAGTGAATTGAAGTGTTGGAACAGACTGCTTCTCTTTCAGTGAAATGCATGTGAGTTTCTGTTGAATGCTTGTAAGTAGCTTAAGGCACTTTCAAAGGAAAGTGATTTTCTCTGAAAGGACAGCATTTAGAAAGTGAGGCAACACTCCATTCAATCACACAGTGAATTGAAGTGTTGGAACAGATTGCTTCTCTTTCAGAGAAACACATGTGAGTTTCTTCCTAATGCTTGCAAGTAACTTAAGGCACTTTCAAAGGAAAGTGATTTTCTCTGAAAGGACAGCATTTAGAAACTGAAGCAACACTCCATTCACTTCGCACAGTGAATTGAAGTGTTGGAACAGACTGCTTCTTTTCAGAGAAACGCATGTGAGTTTCTTCCTAATTCTTGCAAGTTGCTTAAGGCACTTTCAAAGGAAAGTGATTTTCTCTGAAAGGACAGCATTTAGAAAGTGAAGCAACACTCCATTCATTTCGAACAGTGAATTGAAGTGTTGGAACAGACTGCTTCTCTTTCAGAGAAACGCATGTGAGTTTCTGTTGAATGCTTGTAAGTAGCTTAAGGCACTTTCAAAGGAAAGTGATTTTCTCTGAAAGGACAGCATTTAGAAAGTGAAGCAACACTCCATTCACTTCGCACAGTGAATTGAAGTGTTGGAACAGACTGCTTCTCTTTCAGAGAAACGCATGTGAGTTTCTGGTGAATGCTTGTAAGAAGCTTAAGGCACTTTCAAAGGATAGTGATTTTCTCTGAAAGGACAGCATTTAGAAAGTGAAGCAACACTCCATTCCCTTCGTGCAGTGAATTGAAGTGTTGGAACAGAGTGCTTCTCTTTCATAGAAACGCATTAGTGTTTCTTGTGAATGCTTGCAAGTTGCTTAAGGCACTTTCAAAGGAAAGTGATTTTCTCTGAAAGGACAGCATTTAGAAAGTGAAGCAACACTCCATTCACTTTGTACAGTGAATTGAAGTGTTGGAACAGACTGCTTCTCTTTCAGAGAAACGCATGTGAGTTTTTATGAATGCTTGGAAATAGTTTAAGGCACTTTAAATGGAAAGTGATTTTCTCTGAAAGGACAGAATTTAGAAAGTGAAGCAACACTCCATTCACTTCGCACAGTGAATTGAAGTTTTGGAACAGACTGCTTCTCTTTCAGAGAAACGCATGTGTGTTTCCTGTGAATGCTAGAAAGTAGCTTAAGGCACTTTCAAAGGAAAGTGATTTTCTCTGAAAGGACAGCATTTAGAAAGTGAAGTAACATTCCATTCACTTCGCACAGTGAATTGAAGTGTTGGAACCGACTGCTTCTCTTTCAGAGAAATGCATGTGAGTTTCTGTTGAATGCTTGTAAGTAGCTCAAGGCTCTTTCAAAGGAAAGTGATTTTCTCTGAAAGGACAGCATTTAGAAAGTAAAGCAACACTCCATTCCCTTTGCGCAATGAATTGAAGTGTTGGAACAGACTGCTTCTCTTTCAGAGAAACGCATGTGAGTTTCTTCTGAATGCTTGCAAGAAGCTTAAGAAACTTTCAAAGGAAAGTGATTTTCTCTGAAAGGACAGCATTTAGAAAGTGAAGCAACACTCCATTCACTTCGCACAGAGAATTGAAGTGTTGGAACAGATTGCATCTCTTTCAGAGAAATGCATGTGAGTTTCTGTTGAATGCTTGTAAGTTGCTTTAGGCACATTCAAAGGAAAGGGATTTTCTCTAAAAGGACAGCATTTAGAAAGTGAAGCAACACTCCATTCACTTCGCACAGTGAATTGAAGTGTTGGAACAGACTGCTTCTCTTTCAGAGAAACGCATGTGAGTTTTTTGTGAATGCTTGAAAGTAGTTTAAGGCACTTTCAATAGAAAGTGATTTTCTCTGAAAGGACAGCATTTAGAAAGTGAGGCAACACTCCATTCACTTCGCACAGTGAATTGAAGTGTTGGAACAGACTGCTTCTCTTTCAGAGAATCGCATGTGAGTTTTTTGTGAATGCTTGAAAGTAGTTTAAGGCACTTTCAAAGGAAAGTGATTTTCTCTGAAAGGACACCATTTAGAAAGTGAAGCAACACTCCATTCACTTCGCACAGTGAATTGAAGTGTTGGAACAGACTGCTTCTCTTTCAGTGAAATGCATGAGAGTTTCTGTTGAATGCTTGTAAGTAGTTTAAGGCACTTTCAAAGGAAAGTGATTTTCTCTGAAAGGACAGCATATAGAAAGTGAAGCAACACTCCATTCACTTCGCAGAGTGAATTGAAGTATTGGAACAGACTGCTTCTCTTTCAGAGAAACGCATGTGAGTTTCTGGTGAATGCTTGTAAGTAGCTTAAGGCACTTCCAAAGGAAAGTGATTTTCTCTGAAAGGACAGCATTTAGAAAGTGAAGCAACACTCCATTCACTTCGCACAGTGAATTGAAGTGTTGGAACAGACTGCTTCTCTTTCAGAGAAATGCATGTGAGTTTCTTGTGAATGCTTGCAAGTTGCTTAAGGCACTTTCAAAGTAAAGTGATTTTCTCTGAAAGGACAACATTTAGAAACTGAAGCAACACTCTATTCACTTCGCACAGTGAATTGAAGTGTTGGAACAGACTGCTTCTCTTTAAGAGCAACGCATGTGAGTTTTCTGTGAATGCTTGAAAGTAGTTTAAGGCACTTTCAAAGGAAAGTGATTTTCTCTGAAAGGACAGCATTTAGAAAGTGAAGCAACACTCCATTAACTTCGCACAGTGAATTGAAGTGTTGGAACAGACTGCTTCTCTTTCAGAGAAACGCATGTGAGTTTCCTTTGAATGTGTGTAAGTAGCTTAAGGCACTTTCAAAGGAAAGTGATTTTCTCTGAAAGGACAGCATTTAGAAAGTGAAGCAACACTCCATTCCCTTCGTGCAGTGAATTGAAGTGTTGGAACAGAGTGCTTCTCTTTCATAGAAACGCATGTGAGTTTCTTCCTAATGCTTGCAAGTAGCTTAAGGCACTTTCAAAGGAAAGTGATTTTCTCTGAAAGGACAGCATTTAGAAAGTGAAGCAACACTCCATTCACTTCGCACAGTGAATTGAAGTGTTGGAACAGACTGCTTCTCTTTCAGAGAAACGCATGTGAGTTTCTTCCTAATGCTTGCAAGTAGCTTAAGGCACTTTCAAAGGAAAGTGATTTTCTCTGAAAGGACTGCATTTAGAAAGTGAAAGAACAATCCATTCATTTCGAACAGTGAATTGAAGTGTTGGAACAGACTGCTTCTCTTTCAGAGAAACGCATGTGAGTTTCAGGTGAATGCTTGTAAGTAGCTTAAGGCACTTTCAAAGGAAAGTGATTTTCTCTGAAAGGACAGCATTTAGAAAGTGAAGCAACACTCCATTCACTTCGTACAGTGAATTGAAGTATTGGAACAGACTGCTTCTCTTTCAGAGAAATGCATGTGAGTTTCTTGTGAATGCTTGCAAGTTGCTTAAGGCACGTTCAATGGAAAGTGATTTTATCTGAAAGGACAGCATTTAGAAACTGAAGCAACACTCCATTCACTTCGCACAGTGAATTGAAGTGTTGGAACAGACTGCTTCTCTTTAAGAGAAATACATGTGAGTTTTTTGTGAATGCTTGAAAGTAGTTTAAGGCACTTTCAAAGGAAAGTGATTTTCTCTGAAAGGACAGCATTTAGAAAGTGAAGCAACACTCCATTCACTTCGCACAGTGAATTGAAGTGTTGGAACAGACTGCTTCTCTTTCAGAGAACGCATGTGAGTTTCTGTTGGATGCTTGTAAGTAGCTTAAGGCACTTTCAAAGGAAAGTGATTTTCTCTGAAAGGACAGCATTTAGAAAGTGAGGCAACACTCCATTCACTTCACACAGTGAATTGAAGTGTTGGAACAGATTGCTTCCCTTTCAGAGAAACGCATGTGAGTTTCTTCCTAATGCTTGCAAGTAGCTTAAGGCACTTTCAAAGGAAAGTGATTTTCTCTGAAAGGACAGCATTTAGAAAGTGAAGCAACACTCCTTTCCCTTCATGCAGTGAATTGAAGTGTTGGAACAGAGTGCTTCTCTTTCATAGAAACGCATTAGTGTTTCTTTTGAATGCTTGCAAGTTGCTTAAGGCACTTTCAAAGGAAAGTGATTTTCTCTGAAAGGACAGCATTTAGAAAGTGAAGCAACACTCCATTCACTTTGTACAGTGAATTGAAGTGTTGGAACAGACTGCTTCTCTTTCAGAGAAACGCATGTGAGTTTTTATGAATGCTTGGAAGTAGTTTAAGGCACTTTCAATGGAAAGTGATTTTCTCTGAAAAGACAGAATTTAGAAAGTGAAGCAACACTCCATTCACTTCGCACAGTGAATTGAAGTTTTGGAACAGACTGCTTCTCTTTCAGAGAAACGCATGTGTGTTTCCTGTGAATGCTAGAAAGTAGCTTAAGGCACTTTAAAGGAAAGTGATTTTCTCTGAAAGGACAGCATTTAGAAAGTGAAGTAACATTCCATTCACTTCGCACAGTGAATTGAAGTGTTGGAACCGACTGCTTCTCTTTCAGAGAAATGCTTGTGAGTTTCTGTTGATGCTTGTAAGTAGCTCAAGGCTCTTTCAAAGGAAAGTGATTTTCTCTGAAAGGACAGCATTTAGAAAGTGAAGCAACACTCCATTCACTTCGCACAGAGAATTGAAGTGTTGGAACAGATTGCATTTCTTTCAGAGAAATGCATGTGAGTTCCTGTTGAATGCTTGTAAGTTGCTTTAGGCACATTCAAAGGAAAGGGATTTTCTCTAAAAGGACAGCATTTAGAAAGTGAAGCAACACTCCATTCACTTCGCACAGTGAATTGAAGTGTTGGATCAGACTGCTTCTCTTTCAGAGAAACGCATGTGAGTTTTTTGTGAATGCTTGAAAGTAGTTTAAGGCACTTTCAATGGAAAGTGATTTTCTCTGAAAGGACAGCATTTAGAAAGTGAGGCAACACTCCATTCACTTCGCACAGTGAATTGAAGTGTTGGAACAGACTGCTTCTCTTTCAGAGAATCGCATGTGAGTTTCTTCCTAATGCTTGCAATTAGCTTAAGGCACTTTCAAAGGAAAGTGATTTTCTCTGAAAGGACAGCATTTAGAACGTGAAGCAACACTCCATTTACTTCGCACAGTGAATTGAAGTGTTGGAACAGATTGCTTCTCTTTCAGAGAAATGCATGTGAGTTTCTGTTGAATGCTTGTAAGTAGCTTAAGGCACATTCAAAGGAAAGTGATTTTCTCAGAAAGGACAGCATTTAGAAAGTGAAGCAACACTCCATTCACTTCACACAGTGAACTGAAGTGTTGGAACAGACTGCTTCTCTTTCAGAGAAATGCATGTGAGTTTCTGTTGAATGCTTGTAAGCAGCTCAAGGTTCTTTCAAAGGAAAGTGATGTTCTCTGAAAGGACAGCATTTAGAAAGTGAAGCAACACTCCATTCCCTTCGCGCAATGAATTGAAGTTTTGGAACAGACTGCTTCTCTTTCATAGAAACGCATTAGTGTTTCTTGTGAATGCTTGCAAGTAGCTTAAGGCACTTTCAAAGGAAAGTGATTTTCTCTGAAAGGACAGCATTTAGAAAGTGAAGCAACACTCCATTCACTTCGCACATTGAATTGAAGTGTTGGAACAGACTGCTTCTCTTTCAGAGAAACGCATGTGAGTTTCTGTTGAATGCTTGTAAGTAGCTTAAGGCACTTTCAAAGGAAAGTGATTTTCTCTGAAAGGACAGCATTTAGAAAGTGAGGCAACAATCCATTCACTTCACACAGTGAATTGAAGTGTTGGAACAGATTGCTTCTCTTTCAGAGAAACGCATGTGAGTTTCTTCCTAATGCTTGCAAGTAGCTTAAGGCACTTTCAAAGGAAAGTGATTTTCTCTGAAAGTACAGCATTTAGAAAGTGAAGCAACACTCCATTCACTTCGCACAGTGAATTGAAGTGTTGGAACAGACTGCTTCTCTTTCAGAGAAACGCATGTGAGTTTCTTCCTAATGCTTGCAAGTAGCTTAAGGCACTGTCAAAGGAAAGTGATTTTCTCTGAAAGGACACCATTTAGAAAGTGAAGCAACACTCCATTCACTTCGCACAGTGAATTGAAGTGTTGGAACAGACTTCTTCTCTTTCAGAGGAACGCATGTGTGTTTCTGGTGAATGCTTCTAAGTAGCTTAAGGCACTTTCAAAGGAAAGTGATTTTCTCTGAAAGGACAGCATTTAGAAAGTGAAGCAACACTCCATTCCCTTCGTGCAGTGAATTGAAGTGTTGGAACAGACTGCTTCTCTTTCAGAGAAACACATGTGAGTTTCTGGTGAATGCTTGCAAGTTGCTTAAGGCACTTTCAAATTAAAGTGATTTTCTCTGAAAGGACAGCATTTAGAAACTGAAGCAACACTCCATTCACTTCGCACAGTGAATTGAAGTGTTGGAACAGACTGCTTCTCTTTAAGAGAAACGCATGTGAGTTTTTTGTGAATGCTTGAAAGGAGTTTAAGGCACTTTCAAAGGAAAGTGATTTTCTCTGAAAGGACAGAATTTAGAAAGTGAAGCAACACTCCATTCACTTCGCACAGTGAATTGAAGTGTTGGAACAGACTGCTTCTCTTTCAGAGAAACGCATGTGAGTTTCCTGTGAATGTGTGTAAGTAGCTTAAAGCACTTTCAAAGGAAAGCGATTTTCTCTGAAAGGACAGCATTTAGAAAGTGAAGCAACACTCCATTCCCTTCGTGCAGTGAATTGAAGTGTTGGAACAGAGTGCTTCTCTTTCATAGAAACGCATTAGTGTTTCCTGTGAATGCTTGCAAGTAGCTTAAGGCACTTTCAAAGGAAAGTGATTTTCTCTGAAAGGACAGCATTTAGAAAGTGAAGCAACACTCCATTCACTTCGCACAGAGAATTGAAGTGTTGGAACAGATTGCTTCTCTTTCAGAGAAATGCATGTGAGTTTCTGTTGAATGCTTGTAAGTAGCTTAAGGCACATTCAAAGGAAAGGGATTTTCTCTAAAAGGACAACATTTAGAAAGAGAAGCAACACTCCATTCACTTCGCACAGTGAATTGAAGTGTTGGAACAGACTGCTTCTCTTTCAGAGAAACGCATGTGAGTTTTTTTTGAGCTTGAAAGTAGTTTAAGGCACTTTCAATGGAAAGTGATTTTCTCTGAAAGGACAGCATTTAGAAAGTGAGGCAACACTCCATTCACTTCGCACAGTGAATTGAAGTGTTGGAACAGACTGCTTCTCTTTCAGAGAAACGCATGTGAGTTTCTTCCTAATGCTTGCAAGTAGCTTAAGGCACTTTCAAAGGAAAGTGATTTTCTCTGAAAGGACAGCATTTAGAAAGTGAAGCAACACTCCATTCACTTCGCACAGTGAATTGAAGTGTTGGAACAGACTGCTTCTCTTTCAGAGAAACGCATGTGAGTTTCTTCCTAATGCTTGCAAGTAGCTTAAGGCACTTTCAAAGGAAAGTGATTTTCTCTGAAAGGACTGCATTTAGAAAGTGAAAGAACAATCCATTCATTTCGAACAGTGAATTGAAGTGTTGGAACAGACTGCTTCTCTTTCAGAGAAACGCATGTGAGTTTCAGGTGAATGCTTGTAAGTAGCTTAAGGCACTTTCAAAGGAAAGTGATTTTCTCTGAAAGGACAGCATTTAGAAAGTGAAGCAACACTCCATTCACTTCGTACAGTGAATTGAAGTATTGGAACAGACTGCTTCTCTTTCAGAGAAATGCATGTGAGTTTCTTGTGAATGCTTGCAAGTTGCTTAAGGCACGTTCAATGGAAAGTGATTTTATCTGAAAGGACAGCATTTAGAAACTGAAGCAACACTCCATTCACTTCGCACAGTGAATTGAAGTGTTGGAACAGACTGCTTCTCTTTAAGAGAAATACATGTGAGTTTTTTGTGAATGCTTGAAAGTAGTTTAAGGCACTTTCAAAGGAAAGTGATTTTCTCTGAAAGGACAGCATTTAGAAAGTGAAGCAACACTCCATTCACTTCGCACAGTGAATTGAAGTGTTGGAACAGACTGCTTCTCTTTCAGAGAACGCATGTGAGTTTCTGTTGGATGCTTGTAAGTAGCTTAAGGCACTTTCAAAGGAAAGTGATTTTCTCTGAAAGGACAGCATTTAGAAAGTGAGGCAACACTCCATTCACTTCACACAGTGAATTGAAGTGTTGGAACAGATTGCTTCCCTTTCAGAGAAACGCATGTGAGTTTCTTCCTAATGCTTGCAAGTAGCTTAAGGCACTTTCAAAGGAAAGTGATTTTCTCTGAAAGGACAGCATTTAGAAAGTGAAGCAACACTCCTTTCCCTTCATGCAGTGAATTGAAGTGTTGGAACAGAGTGCTTCTCTTTCATAGAAACGCATTAGTGTTTCTTTTGAATGCTTGCAAGTTGCTTAAGGCACTTTCAAAGGAAAGTGATTTTCTCTGAAAGGACAGCATTTAGAAAGTGAAGCAACACTCCATTCACTTTGTACAGTGAATTGAAGTGTTGGAACAGACTGCTTCTCTTTCAGAGAAACGCATGTGAGTTTTTATGAATGCTTGGAAGTAGTTTAAGGCACTTTCAATGGAAAGTGATTTTCTCTGAAAAGACAGAATTTAGAAAGTGAAGCAACACTCCATTCACTTCGCACAGTGAATTGAAGTTTTGGAACAGACTGCTTCTCTTTCAGAGAAACGCATGTGTGTTTCCTGTGAATGCTAGAAAGTAGCTTAAGGCACTTTAAAGGAAAGTGATTTTCTCTGAAAGGACAGCATTTAGAAAGTGAAGTAACATTCCATTCACTTCGCACAGTGAATTGAAGTGTTGGAACCGACTGCTTCTCTTTCAGAGAAATGCTTGTGAGTTTCTGTTGATGCTTGTAAGTAGCTCAAGGCTCTTTCAAAGGAAAGTGATTTTCTCTGAAAGGACAGCATTTAGAAAGTGAAGCAACACTCCATTCACTTCGCACAGAGAATTGAAGTGTTGGAACAGATTGCATTTCTTTCAGAGAAATGCATGTGAGTTCCTGTTGAATGCTTGTAAGTTGCTTTAGGCACATTCAAAGGAAAGGGATTTTCTCTAAAAGGACAGCATTTAGAAAGTGAAGCAACACTCCATTCACTTCGCACAGTGAATTGAAGTGTTGGATCAGACTGCTTCTCTTTCAGAGAAACGCATGTGAGTTTTTTGTGAATGCTTGAAAGTAGTTTAAGGCACTTTCAATGGAAAGTGATTTTCTCTGAAAGGACAGCATTTAGAAAGTGAGGCAACACTCCATTCACTTCGCACAGTGAATTGAAGTGTTGGAACAGACTGCTTCTCTTTCAGAGAATCGCATGTGAGTTTCTTCCTAATGCTTGCAATTAGCTTAAGGCACTTTCAAAGGAAAGTGATTTTCTCTGAAAGGACAGCATTTAGAACGTGAAGCAACACTCCATTTACTTCGCACAGTGAATTGAAGTGTTGGAACAGATTGCTTCTCTTTCAGAGAAATGCATGTGAGTTTCTGTTGAATGCTTGTAAGTAGCTTAAGGCACATTCAAAGGAAAGTGATTTTCTCAGAAAGGACAGCATTTAGAAAGTGAAGCAACACTCCATTCACTTCACACAGTGAACTGAAGTGTTGGAACAGACTGCTTCTCTTTCAGAGAAATGCATGTGAGTTTCTGTTGAATGCTTGTAAGCAGCTCAAGGTTCTTTCAAAGGAAAGTGATGTTCTCTGAAAGGACAGCATTTAGAAAGTGAAGCAACACTCCATTCCCTTCGCGCAATGAATTGAAGTTTTGGAACAGACTGCTTCTCTTTCATAGAAACGCATTAGTGTTTCTTGTGAATGCTTGCAAGTAGCTTAAGGCACTTTCAAAGGAAAGTGATTTTCTCTGAAAGGACAGCATTTAGAAAGTGAAGCAACACTCCATTCACTTCGCACATTGAATTGAAGTGTTGGAACAGACTGCTTCTCTTTCAGAGAAACGCATGTGAGTTTCTGTTGAATGCTTGTAAGTAGCTTAAGGCACTTTCAAAGGAAAGTGATTTTCTCTGAAAGGACAGCATTTAGAAAGTGAGGCAACAATCCATTCACTTCACACAGTGAATTGAAGTGTTGGAACAGATTGCTTCTCTTTCAGAGAAACGCATGTGAGTTTCTTCCTAATGCTTGCAAGTAGCTTAAGGCACTTTCAAAGGAAAGTGATTTTCTCTGAAAGTACAGCATTTAGAAAGTGAAGCAACACTCCATTCACTTCGCACAGTGAATTGAAGTGTTGGAACAGACTGCTTCTCTTTCAGAGAAACGCATGTGAGTTTCTTCCTAATGCTTGCAAGTAGCTTAAGGCACTGTCAAAGGAAAGTGATTTTCTCTGAAAGGACACCATTTAGAAAGTGAAGCAACACTCCATTCACTTCGCACAGTGAATTGAAGTGTTGGAACAGACTTCTTCTCTTTCAGAGGAACGCATGTGTGTTTCTGGTGAATGCTTCTAAGTAGCTTAAGGCACTTTCAAAGGAAAGTGATTTTCTCTGAAAGGACAGCATTTAGAAAGTGAAGCAACACTCCATTCCCTTCGTGCAGTGAATTGAAGTGTTGGAACAGACTGCTTCTCTTTCAGAGAAACACATGTGAGTTTCTGGTGAATGCTTGCAAGTTGCTTAAGGCACTTTCAAATTAAAGTGATTTTCTCTGAAAGGACAGCATTTAGAAACTGAAGCAACACTCCATTCACTTCGCACAGTGAATTGAAGTGTTGGAACAGACTGCTTCTCTTTAAGAGAAACGCATGTGAGTTTTTTGTGAATGCTTGAAAGGAGTTTAAGGCACTTTCAAAGGAAAGTGATTTTCTCTGAAAGGACAGAATTTAGAAAGTGAAGCAACACTCCATTCACTTCGCACAGTGAATTGAAGTGTTGGAACAGACTGCTTCTCTTTCAGAGAAACGCATGTGAGTTTCCTGTGAATGTGTGTAAGTAGCTTAAAGCACTTTCAAAGGAAAGCGATTTTCTCTGAAAGGACAGCATTTAGAAAGTGAAGCAACACTCCATTCCCTTCGTGCAGTGAATTGAAGTGTTGGAACAGAGTGCTTCTCTTTCATAGAAACGCATTAGTGTTTCCTGTGAATGCTTGCAAGTAGCTTAAGGCACTTTCAAAGGAAAGTGATTTTCTCTGAAAGGACAGCATTTAGAAAGTGAAGCAACACTCCATTCACTTCGCACAGAGAATTGAAGTGTTGGAACAGATTGCTTCTCTTTCAGAGAAATGCATGTGAGTTTCTGTTGAATGCTTGTAAGTAGCTTAAGGCACATTCAAAGGAAAGGGATTTTCTCTAAAAGGACAACATTTAGAAAGAGAAGCAACACTCCATTCACTTCGCACAGTGAATTGAAGTGTTGGAACAGACTGCTTCTCTTTCAGAGAAACGCATGTGAGTTTTTTTTGAGCTTGAAAGTAGTTTAAGGCACTTTCAATGGAAAGTGATTTTCTCTGAAAGGACAGCATTTAGAAAGTGAGGCAACACTCCATTCACTTCGCACAGTGAATTGAAGTGTTGGAACAGACTGCTTCTCTTTCAGAGAAACACATGTGAGTTTCTTCCTAATGCTTGCAAGTAGCTTAAGGCACTTTCAAAGGAAAGTGATTTTCTCTGAAAGGACAGCATTTAGAAAGTGAAGCAACACTCCATTCACTTCGCACAGTGAATTGAAGTGTTGGAACAGACTGCTTCTCTTTCAGAGAAACGCATGTGAGTTTCTTCCTAATGCTTGCAAGTAGCTTAAGGCACTTTCAAAGGAAAGTGATTTTCTCTGAAAGAACAGCATTTAGAAAGTGATGGAACACTCCATTCACTTCGCACAGTGAATTGAAGTGTTGGAACAGATTGCTTCTCTTTCAGAGAAATGCATGTGAGTTTCTGTTGAATGCTTGTAAGTAGCTTAAGGCACATTCAAAGGAAAGGGATTTTCTCTGAAAGGACAGCATTTAGAAAGTGAAGCAACACTCCATTCACTTCACACAGTGAATTGAAGTGTTGCAACAGACTGCTTCTCTTTCAGAGAAATGCATGTGAGTTTCTGTTGAATGCTTGAGAGTAGCTCAAGGCTCTCTCAAAGGAAAGTGATTTTCTCTGAAAGGACAGCATTTAGAAAGTAAAGCAACACTCCATTCCCTTCGCGCAATGAATTTAAGTGTTGGAACAGACTGCTTCTCTTTCATAGAAACACATGTGAGTTTCTGGTGAATGCTTGTAAGTAGCTTAGGGCACTTTCAAAGGAAAGTGATTTTCTCTGAAAGGACAGCATTTAGAAAGTGAAGCAACACTCCATTCACTTCGCACAGTGAATTGAAGTTTTGGAACAGACTGCTTCTCTTTCAGAGAAACGCATATGAGTTTCTTCCTAATGCTTGCAAGTAGCTTAAGGCACTTTCAAAGGAAAGTGATTTTCTCTGAAAGGACAGCATTTAGAAAGTGAAGCAACACTCCATTCATTTCGAACAGTGATTTGAAGTGTTGGAACAGACTGCTTCTCTTTCAGAGAAACGCATGTGAGTTTCTGTTGAATGCTTGTAAGTAGCTTAAGGCACTTTCAAAGGAAAGTGATTTTCACTGAAAGGACAGCATTTAGAAAGTGAAGCAACACTCCATTCACTTTGTACAGTGAATTTAAGTGTTGGAACAGACTGCTTCTCTTTCAGAGAAACGCATGTGAGTTTCTGTTGAATGCTTGTAAGTAGCTTAAGGCACTTTCAAAGGAAAGTGATTTTCTCTGAAAGGACAGCATTTAGAAAGTGAGACAACAATCCATTCACTTCACACAGTGAATTGAAGTGTTGGAACAGATTGCTTCTCTTTCAGAGAAACGCATGAGAGTTTCTTCCTAATGCTTGCAAGTAGCTTAAGGCACTTTCAAAGGAAAGTGATTTTCTCTGAAAGTACAGCATTTAGAAAGTGAAGCAACACTCCATTCACTTCGCACAGTGAATTGAAGTGTTGGAACAGACTGCTTCTCTTTCAGAGAAACGCATGTGAGTTTCTTCCTAATGCTTGCAAGTAGCTTAAGGCACTGTCATAGGAAAGTGATTTTCTCTGAAAGGACAGAATTTAGAAAGTGAAGCAACACTCCATTCACTTCGCACAGTGAATTGAAGTGTTGGAACAGACTGCTTCTCTTTCAGAGAAACGCATGTGAGTTTCTGGTGAATGCTTCTAAGTAGCTTAAGGCACTTTCAAAGGAAAGTGATTTTCTCTGAAAGGACAGCATTTAGAAAGTGAAGCAACACTCCATTCCCTTCGTGCAGTGAATTGAAGTGTTGGAACAGACTGCTTCTCTTTCAGAGAAACACATGTGAGTTTCTGGTGAATGCTTGCAAGTTGCTTAAGGCACTTTCAAAGGAAAGTGATTTTCTCTGAAAGGACAGCATTTAGAAAGTGAGGCAACAATCCATTCACTTCACACAGTGAATTGAAGTGTTGGAACAGATTGCTTCTCTTTCAGAGAAACGCATGTGAGTTTCTTCCTAATGCTTGCAAGTAGCTTAAGGCACTTTCAAAGGAAAGTGATTTTCTCTGAAAGTACAGCATTTAGAAAGTGAAGCAACACTCCATTCACTTCGCACAGTGAATTGAAGTGTTGGAACAGACTGCTTCTCTTTCAGAGAAACGCATGTGAGTTTCTGGTGAATGCTTCTAAGTAGCTTAAGGCACTTTCAAAGGAAAGTGATTTTCTCTGAAAGGACAGCATTTAGAAAGTGAAGCAACACTCCATTCCCTTCGTGCAGTGAATTGAAGTGTTGGAACAGACTGCTTCTCTTTCAGAGAAACACATGTGAGTTTCTGGTGAATGCTTGCAAGTTGCTTAAGGCACTTTCAAACGAAAGTGATTTTCTCTGAAAGGACAGCATTTAGAAACTGAAGCAACACTCCATTCACTTCGCACAGTGAATTGAAGTGTTGGAACAGACTGCTTCTCTTTAAGAGAAACGCATGTGAGTTTTTTGTGAATGCTTGAAAGTAGTTTAAGGCACTTTCAAAGGAAAGTGATTTTCTCTGAAAGGACAGAATTTAGAAAGTGAAGCAACACTCCATTCACTTCGCACAGTGAATTGAAGTGTTGGAACAGACTGCTTCTCTTTCAGAGAAACGCATGTGAGTTTTTTTTGAGCTTGAAAGTAGTTTAAGGCACTGTCAATGGAAAGTGATTTTCTCTGAAAGGACAGCATTTAGAAAGTGAGGCAACACTCCATTCACTTTGCACAGTGAATTGAAGTGTTGGAACAGACTGCTTTTCTTTCAGAGAAAAGCATGTGAGTTTCTTCCTAATGCTTGCAAGTAGCTTAAGGCACTTTCAAGGGAAAGTGATTTTCTCTGAAAGGACAGCATTTAGAAAGTGAAGCAACACTCCATTCACTTCGCTCAGTGAATTGAAGTGTTGGAACAGACTGCTTCTCTTTCAGAGAAACGCATGTGAGTTTCCTGTGAATGTGTGTAAGTAGCTTAAGGCACTTTCAAAGGAAAGTGATTTTCTCTGAAAGGACAGCATTTAGAAAGTGAAGCAACACTCCATTCCCTTCGTGCAGTGAATTGAAGTGTTGGAACAGAGTGCTTCTCTTTCATAGAAACGCATTAGTGTTTCCTGTGAATGCTTGCAAGTAGCTTAAGGCACTTTCAAAGGAAAGTGATTTTCTCTGAAAGGACAGCATTTAGAAAGTGAAGCAACACTCCATTCACTTCGCACAGAGAAATGAAGTGTTGGAACAGATTGCTTCTCTTTCAGAGAAATGCATGTGAGTTTCTGTTGAATGCTTGTAAGTAGCTTAAGGCACATTCAAAGGAAAGGGATTTTCTCTAAAAGGACAGCATTTAGAAAGAGAAGCAACACTCCATTCACTTCGCACAGTGAATTGAAGTGTTGGAACAGACTGCTTCTCTTTCAGAGAAACGCATGTGAGTTTTTTTTGAGCTTGAAAGTAGTTTAAGGCACATTCAATGGAAAGTGATTTTCTCTGAAAGGACAGCATTTAGAAAGTGAGGCAACACTCCATTCACTTCGCACAGTGAATTGAAGTGTTGGAACAGACTGCTTCTCTTTCAGAGAAACACATGTGAGTTTCTTCCTAATGCTTGCAAGTAGCTTAAGGCACTTTCAAAGGAAAGTGATTTTCTCTGAAAGGACAGCATTTAGAAAGTGAAGCAACACTCCATTCACTTCGCACAGTGAATTGAAGTGTTGGAACAGACTGCTTCTCTTTCAGAGAAACGCATGTGAGTTTCTTCCTAATGCTTGCAAGTAGCTTAAGGCACTTTCAAAGGAAAGTGATTTTCTCTGAAAGAACAGCATTTAGAAAGTGATGGAACACTCCATTCACTTCGCACAGTGAATTGAAGTGTTGGAACAGATTGCTTCTCTTTCAGAGAAATGCATGTGAGTTTCTGTTGAATGCTTGTAAGTAGCTTAAGGCACATTCAAAGGAAAGGGATTTTCTCTGAAAGGACAGCATTTAGAAAGTGAAGCAACACTCCATTCACTTCACACAGTGAATTGAAGTGTTGGAACAGACTGCTTCTCTTTCATAGAAACGCATTAGTGTTTCCTGTGAATGCTTGCAAGTAGCTTAAGGCACTTTCAAAGGAAAGTGATTTTCTCTGAAAGGACAGCATTTAGAAAGTGAAGCAACACTCCATTCACTTCGTACAGTGAATTGAAGTATTGGAACAGACTGCTTCTCTTTCAGAGAAATGCATGTGAGTTTCTTGTGAATGCTTGCAAGTTGCTTAAGGCACGTTCAATGGAAAGTGATTTTATCTGAAAGGACAGCATTTAGAAACTGAAGCAACACTCCATTCACTTCGCACAGTGAATTGAAGTGTTGGAACAGACTGCTTCTCTTTAAGAGAAATACATGTGAGTTTTTTGTGAATGCTTGAAAGTAGTTTAAGGCACTTTCAAAGGAAAGTGATTTTCTCTGAAAGGACAGCATTTAGAAAGTGAAGCAACACTCCATTCACTTCGCACAGTGAATTGAAGTGTTGGAACAGACTGCTTCTCTTTCAGAGAACGCATGTGAGTTTCTGTTGGATGCTTGTAAGTAGCTTAAGGCACTTTCAAAGGAAAGTGATTTTCTCTGAAAGGACAGCATTTAGAAAGTGAGGCAACACTCCATTCACTTCACACAG
Source organism: Myodes glareolus (assembly GCF_982192425.1). Lineage (NCBI taxonomy): Eukaryota > Metazoa > Chordata > Mammalia > Rodentia > Cricetidae > Myodes > Myodes glareolus. Next base: position 108,208,759 of record NC_142034.1, on the reverse strand, counting down.
TGAATTGAAGTGTTGGAACAGATTGCTTCCCTTTCAGAGAAACGCATGTGAGTTTCTTCCTAATGCTTGCAAGTAGCTTAAGGCACTTTCAAAGGAAAGTGATTTTCTCTGAAAGGACAGCATTTAGAAAGTGAAGCAACACTCCTTTCCCTTCATGCAGTGAATTGAAGTGTTGGAACAGAGTGCTTCTCTTTCATAGAAACGCATTAGTGTTTCTTTTGAATGCTTGCAAGTTGCTTAAGGCACTTTCAAAGGAAAGTGATTTTCTCTGAAAGGACAGCATTTAGAAAGTGAAGCAACACTCCATTCACTTTGTACAGTGAATTGAAGTGTTGGAACAGACTGCTTCTCTTTCAGAGAAACGCATGTGAGTTTTTATGAATGCTTGGAAGTAGTTTAAGGCACTTTCAATGGAAAGTGATTTTCTCTGAAAAGACAGAATTTAGAAAGTGAAGCAACACTCCATTCACTTCGCACAGTGAATTGAAGTTTTGGAACAGACTGCTTCTCTTTCAGAGAAACGCATGTGTGTTTCCTGTGAATGCTAGAAAGTAGCTTAAGGCACTTTAAAGGAAAGTGATTTTCTCTGAAAGGACAGCATTTAGAAAGTGAAGTAACATTCCATTCACTTCGCACAGTGAATTGAAGTGTTGGAACCGACTGCTTCTCTTTCAGAGAAATGCTTGTGAGTTTCTGTTGATGCTTGTAAGTAGCTCAAGGCTCTTTCAAAGGAAAGTGATTTTCTCTGAAAGGACAGCATTTAGAAAGTGAAGCAACACTCCATTCACTTCGCACAGAGAATTGAAGTGTTGGAACAGATTGCATTTCTTTCAGAGAAATGCATGTGAGTTCCTGTTGAATGCTTGTAAGTTGCTTTAGGCACATTCAAAGGAAAGGGATTTTCTCTAAAAGGACAGCATTTAGAAAGTGAAGCAACACTCCATTCACTTCGCACAGTGAATTGAAGTGTTGGATCAGACTGCTTCTCTTTCAGAGAAACGCATGTGAGTTTTTTGTGAATGCTTGAAAGTAGTTTAAGGCACTTTCAATGGAAAGTGATTTTCTCTGAAAGGACAGCATTTAGAAAGTGAGGCAACACTCCATTCACTTCGCACAGTGAATTGAAGTGTTGGAACAGACTGCTTCTCTTTCAGAGAATCGCATGTGAGTTTCTTCCTAATGCTTGCAATTAGCTTAAGGCACTTTCAAAGGAAAGTGATTTTCTCTGAAAGGACAGCATTTAGAACGTGAAGCAACACTCCATTTACTTCGCACAGTGAATTGAAGTGTTGGAACAGATTGCTTCTCTTTCAGAGAAATGCATGTGAGTTTCTGTTGAATGCTTGTAAGTAGCTTAAGGCACATTCAAAGGAAAGTGATTTTCTCAGAAAGGACAGCATTTAGAAAGTGAAGCAACACTCCATTCACTTCACACAGTGAACTGAAGTGTTGGAACAGACTGCTTCTCTTTCAGAGAAATGCATGTGAGTTTCTGTTGAATGCTTGTAAGCAGCTCAAGGTTCTTTCAAAGGAAAGTGATGTTCTCTGAAAGGACAGCATTTAGAAAGTGAAGCAACACTCCATTCCCTTCGCGCAATGAATTGAAGTTTTGGAACAGACTGCTTCTCTTTCATAGAAACGCATTAGTGTTTCTTGTGAATGCTTGCAAGTAGCTTAAGGCACTTTCAAAGGAAAGTGATTTTCTCTGAAAGGACAGCATTTAGAAAGTGAAGCAACACTCCATTCACTTCGCACATTGAATTGAAGTGTTGGAACAGACTGCTTCTCTTTCAGAGAAACGCATGTGAGTTTCTGTTGAATGCTTGTAAGTAGCTTAAGGCACTTTCAAAGGAAAGTGATTTTCTCTGAAAGGACAGCATTTAGAAAGTGAGGCAACAATCCATTCACTTCACACAGTGAATTGAAGTGTTGGAACAGATTGCTTCTCTTTCAGAGAAACGCATGTGAGTTTCTTCCTAATGCTTGCAAGTAGCTTAAGGCACTTTCAAAGGAAAGTGATTTTCTCTGAAAGTACAGCATTTAGAAAGTGAAGCAACACTCCATTCACTTCGCACAGTGAATTGAAGTGTTGGAACAGACTGCTTCTCTTTCAGAGAAACGCATGTGAGTTTCTTCCTAATGCTTGCAAGTAGCTTAAGGCACTGTCAAAGGAAAGTGATTTTCTCTGAAAGGACACCATTTAGAAAGTGAAGCAACACTCCATTCACTTCGCACAGTGAATTGAAGTGTTGGAACAGACTTCTTCTCTTTCAGAGGAACGCATGTGTGTTTCTGGTGAATGCTTCTAAGTAGCTTAAGGCACTTTCAAAGGAAAGTGATTTTCTCTGAAAGGACAGCATTTAGAAAGTGAAGCAACACTCCATTCCCTTCGTGCAGTGAATTGAAGTGTTGGAACAGACTGCTTCTCTTTCAGAGAAACACATGTGAGTTTCTGGTGAATGCTTGCAAGTTGCTTAAGGCACTTTCAAATTAAAGTGATTTTCTCTGAAAGGACAGCATTTAGAAACTGAAGCAACACTCCATTCACTTCGCACAGTGAATTGAAGTGTTGGAACAGACTGCTTCTCTTTAAGAGAAACGCATGTGAGTTTTTTGTGAATGCTTGAAAGGAGTTTAAGGCACTTTCAAAGGAAAGTGATTTTCTCTGAAAGGACAGAATTTAGAAAGTGAAGCAACACTCCATTCACTTCGCACAGTGAATTGAAGTGTTGGAACAGACTGCTTCTCTTTCAGAGAAACGCATGTGAGTTTCCTGTGAATGTGTGTAAGTAGCTTAAAGCACTTTCAAAGGAAAGCGATTTTCTCTGAAAGGACAGCATTTAGAAAGTGAAGCAACACTCCATTCCCTTCGTGCAGTGAATTGAAGTGTTGGAACAGAGTGCTTCTCTTTCATAGAAACGCATTAGTGTTTCCTGTGAATGCTTGCAAGTAGCTTAAGGCACTTTCAAAGGAAACTGATTTTCTCTGAAAGGACAGCATTTAGAAAGTGAAGCAACACTCCATTCACTTCGCACAGAGAATTGAAGTGTTGGAACAGATTGCTTCTCTTTCAGAGAAATGCATGTGAGTTTCTGTTGAATGCTTGTAAGTAGCTTAAGGCACATTCAAAGGAAAGGGATTTTCTCTAAAAGGACAACATTTAGAAAGAGAAGCAACACTCCATTCACTTCGCACAGTGAATTGAAGTGTTGGAACAGACTGCTTCTCTTTCAGAGAAACGCATGTGAGTTTTTTTTGAGCTTGAAAGTAGTTTAAGGCACTTTCAATGGAAAGTGATTTTCTCTGAAAGGACAGCATTTAGAAAGTGAGGCAACACTCCATTCACTTCGCACAGTGAATTGAAGTGTTGGAACAGACTGCTTCTCTTTCAGAGAAACACATGTGAGTTTCTTCCTAATGCTTGCAAGTAGCTTAAGGCACTTTCAAAGGAAAGTGATTTTCTCTGAAAGGACAGCATTTAGAAAGTGAAGCAACACTCCATTCACTTCGCACAGTGAATTGAAGTGTTGGAACAGACTGCTTCTCTTTCAGAGAAACGCATGTGAGTTTCTTCCTAATGCTTGCAAGTAGCTTAAGGCACTTTCAAAGGAAAGTGATTTTCTCTGAAAGAACAGCATTTAGAAAGTGATGGAACACTCCATTCACTTCGCACAGTGAATTGAAGTGTTGGAACAGATTGCTTCTCTTTCAGAGAAATGCATGTGAGTTTCTGTTGAATGCTTGTAAGTAGCTTAAGGCACATTCAAAGGAAAGGGATTTTCTCTGAAAGGACAGCATTTAGAAAGTGAAGCAACACTCCATTCACTTCACACAGTGAATTGAAGTGTTGCAACAGACTGCTTCTCTTTCAGAGAAATGCATGTGAGTTTCTGTTGAATGCTTGAGAGTAGCTCAAGGCTCTCTCAAAGGAAAGTGATTTTCTCTGAAAGGACAGCATTTAGAAAGTAAAGCAACACTCCATTCCCTTCGCGCAATGAATTTAAGTGTTGGAACAGACTGCTTCTCTTTCATAGAAACACATGTGAGTTTCTGGTGAATGCTTGTAAGTAGCTTAGGGCACTTTCAAAGGAAAGTGATTTTCTCTGAAAGGACAGCATTTAGAAAGTGAAGCAACACTCCATTCACTTCGCACAGTGAATTGAAGTTTTGGAACAGACTGCTTCTCTTTCAGAGAAACGCATATGAGTTTCTTCCTAATGCTTGCAAGTAGCTTAAGGCACTTTCAAAGGAAAGTGATTTTCTCTGAAAGGACAGCATTTAGAAAGTGAAGCAACACTCCATTCATTTCGAACAGTGATTTGAAGTGTTGGAACAGACTGCTTCTCTTTCAGAGAAACGCATGTGAGTTTCTGTTGAATGCTTGTAAGTAGCTTAAGGCACTTTCAAAGGAAAGTGATTTTCACTGAAAGGACAGCATTTAGAAAGTGAAGCAACACTCCATTCACTTTGTACAGTGAATTTAAGTGTTGGAACAGACTGCTTCTCTTTCAGAGAAACGCATGTGAGTTTCTGTTGAATGCTTGTAAGTAGCTTAAGGCACTTTCAAAGGAAAGTGATTTTCTCTGAAAGGACAGCATTTAGAAAGTGAGACAACAATCCATTCACTTCACACAGTGAATTGAAGTGTTGGAACAGATTGCTTCTCTTTCAGAGAAACGCATGAGAGTTTCTTCCTAATGCTTGCAAGTAGCTTAAGGCACTTTCAAAGGAAAGTGATTTTCTCTGAAAGTACAGCATTTAGAAAGTGAAGCAACACTCCATTCACTTCGCACAGTGAATTGAAGTGTTGGAACAGACTGCTTCTCTTTCAGAGAAACGCATGTGAGTTTCTTCCTAATGCTTGCAAGTAGCTTAAGGCACTGTCATAGGAAAGTGATTTTCTCTGAAAGGACAGAATTTAGAAAGTGAAGCAACACTCCATTCACTTCGCACAGTGAATTGAAGTGTTGGAACAGACTGCTTCTCTTTCAGAGAAACGCATGTGAGTTTCTGGTGAATGCTTCTAAGTAGCTTAAGGCACTTTCAAAGGAAAGTGATTTTCTCTGAAAGGACAGCATTTAGAAAGTGAGGCAACACTCCATTCCCTTCGTGCAGTGAATTGAAGTGTTGGAACAGACTGCTTCTCTTTCAGAGAAACACATGTGAGTTTCTGGTGAATGCTTGCAAGTTGCTTAAGGCACTTTCAAAGGAAAGTGATTTTCTCTGAAAGGACAGCATTTAGAAAGTGAGGCAACAATCCATTCACTTCACACAGTGAATTGAAGTGTTGGAACAGATTGCTTCTCTTTCAGAGAAACGCATGTGAGTTTCTTCCTAATGCTTGCAAGTAGCTTAAGGCACTTTCAAAGGAAAGTGATTTTCTCTGAAAGTACAGCATTTAGAAAGTGAAGCAACACTCCATTCACTTCGCACAGTGAATTGAAGTGTTGGAACAGACTGCTTCTCTTTCAGAGAAACGCATGTGAGTTTCTGGTGAATGCTTCTAAGTAGCTTAAGGCACTTTCAAAGGAAAGTGATTTTCTCTGAAAGGACAGCATTTAGAAAGTGAAGCAACACTCCATTCCCTTCGTGCAGTGAATTGAAGTGTTGGAACAGACTGCTTCTCTTTCAGAGAAACACATGTGAGTTTCTGGTGAATGCTTGCAAGTTGCTTAAGGCACTTTCAAACGAAAGTGATTTTCTCTGAAAGGACAGCATTTAGAAACTGAAGCAACACTCCATTCACTTCGCACAGTGAATTGAAGTGTTGGAACAGACTGCTTCTCTTTAAGAGAAACGCATGTGAGTTTTTTGTGAATGCTTGAAAGTAGTTTAAGGCACTTTCAAAGGAAAGTGATTTTCTCTGAAAGGACAGAATTTAGAAAGTGAAGCAACACTCCATTCACTTCGCACAGTGAATTGAAGTGTTGGAACAGACTGCTTCTCTTTCAGAGAAACGCATGTGAGTTTTTTTTGAGCTTGAAAGTAGTTTAAGGCACTGTCAATGGAAAGTGATTTTCTCTGAAAGGACAGCATTTAGAAAGTGAGGCAACACTCCATTCACTTTGCACAGTGAATTGAAGTGTTGGAACAGACTGCTTTTCTTTCAGAGAAAAGCATGTGAGTTTCTTCCTAATGCTTGCAAGTAGCTTAAGGCACTTTCAAGGGAAAGTGATTTTCTCTGAAAGGACAGCATTTAGAAAGTGAAGCAACACTCCATTCACTTCGCTCAGTGAATTGAAGTGTTGGAACAGACTGCTTCTCTTTCAGAGAAACGCATGTGAGTTTCCTGTGAATGTGTGTAAGTAGCTTAAGGCACTTTCAAAGGAAAGTGATTTTCTCTGAAAGGACAGCATTTAGAAAGTGAAGCAACACTCCATTCCCTTCGTGCAGTGAATTGAAGTGTTGGAACAGAGTGCTTCTCTTTCATAGAAACGCATTAGTGTTTCCTGTGAATGCTTGCAAGTAGCTTAAGGCACTTTCAAAGGAAAGTGATTTTCTCTGAAAGGACAGCATTTAGAAAGTGAAGCAACACTCCATTCACTTCGCACAGAGAAATGAAGTGTTGGAACAGATTGCTTCTCTTTCAGAGAAATGCATGTGAGTTTCTGTTGAATGCTTGTAAGTAGCTTAAGGCACATTCAAAGGAAAGGGATTTTCTCTAAAAGGACAGCATTTAGAAAGAGAAGCAACACTCCATTCACTTCGCACAGTGAATTGAAGTGTTGGAACAGACTGCTTCTCTTTCAGAGAAACGCATGTGAGTTTTTTTTGAGCTTGAAAGTAGTTTAAGGCACATTCAATGGAAAGTGATTTTCTCTGAAAGGACAGCATTTAGAAAGTGAGGCAACACTCCATTCACTTCGCACAGTGAATTGAAGTGTTGGAACAGACTGCTTCTCTTTCAGAGAAACACATGTGAGTTTCTTCCTAATGCTTGCAAGTAGCTTAAGGCACTTTCAAAGGAAAGTGATTTTCTCTGAAAGGACAGCATTTAGAAAGTGAAGCAACACTCCATTCACTTCGCACAGTGAATTGAAGTGTTGGAACAGACTGCTTCTCTTTCAGAGAAACGCATGTGAGTTTCTTCCTAATGCTTGCAAGTAGCTTAAGGCACTTTCAAAGGAAAGTGATTTTCTCTGAAAGAACAGCATTTAGAAAGTGATGGAACACTCCATTCACTTCGCACAGTGAATTGAAGTGTTGGAACAGATTGCTTCTCTTTCAGAGAAATGCATGTGAGTTTCTGTTGAATGCTTGTAAGTAGCTTAAGGCACATTCAAAGGAAAGGGATTTTCTCTGAAAGGACAGCATTTAGAAAGTGAAGCAACACTCCATTCACTTCACACAGTGAATTGAAGTGTTGGAACAGACTGCTTCTCTTTCAGAGAAATGCATGTGAGTTTCTGTTGAATGCTTGAGAGTAGCTCAAGGCTCTCTCAAAGGAAAGTGATTTTCTCTGAAAGGACAGCATTTAGAAAGTAAAGCAACACTCCATTCCCTTCGCGCAATGAATTTAAGTGTTGGAACAGACTGCTTCTCTTTCATAGAAACGCATGTGAGTTTCTGGTGAATGCTTGTAAGTAGCTTACGGCACTTTCAAAGGAAAGTGATTTTCTCTGAAAGGACAGCATTTAGAAAGTGAAGCAACACTCCATTCACTTCGCACAGTGAATTGAAGTTTTGGAACAGACTGCTTCTCTTTCAGAGAAACGCATATGAGTTTCTTCCTAATGCTTGCAAGTAGCTTAAGGCACTTTCAAAGGAAAGTGATTTTCTCTGAAAGGACAGCATTTAGAAAGTGAAGCAACACTCCATTCATTTCGAACAGTGATTTGAAGTGTTGGAACAGACTGCTTCTCTTTCAGAGAAACGCATGTGAGTTTCTGTTGAATGCTTGTAAGTAGCTTAAGGCACTTTCAAAGGAAAGTGATTTTCTCTGAAAGGACAGCATTTAGAAAGTGAAGCAACACTCCATTCACTTTGTACAGTGAATTGAAGTGTTGGAACAGACTGCTTCTCTTTCACAGAAACGCATGTGAGTTTCTGTTGAATGCTTGTAAGTAGCTTAAGGCACTTTCAAAGGAAAGTGATTTTCTCTGAAAGGACAGCATTTAGAAAGTGAGGCAACAATCCATTCACTTCACACAGTGAATTGAAGTGTTGGAACAGATTGCTTCTCTTTCAGAGAAACGCATGTGAGTTTCTTCCTAATGCTTGCAAGTAGCTTAAGGCACTTTCAAAGGAAAGTGATTTTCTCTGAAAGTACAGCATTTAGAAAGTGAAGCAACACTCCATTCACTTCGCACAGTGAATTGAAGTGTTGGAACAGACTGCTTCTCTTTCAGAGAAACGCATGTGAGTTTCTGGTGAATGCTTCTAAGTAGCTTAAGGCACTTTCAAAGGAAAGTGATTTTCTCTGAAAGGACAGCATTTAGAAAGTGAAGCAACACTCCATTCCCTTCGTGCAGTGAATTGAAGTGTTGGAACAGACTGCTTCTCTTTCAGAGAAACACATGTGAGTTTCTGGTGAATGCTTGCAAGTTGCTTAAGGCACTTTCAAACGAAAGTGATTTTCTCTGAAAGGACAGCATTTAGAAACTGAAGCAACACTCCATTCACTTCGCACAGTGAATTGAAGTGTTGGAACAGACTGCTTCTCTTTAAGAGAAACGCATGTGAGTTTTTTGTGAATGCTTGAAAGTAGTTTAAGGCACTTTCAAAGGAAAGTGATTTTCTCTGAAAGGACAGAATTTAGAAAGTGAAGCAACACTCCATTCACTTCGCACAGTGAATTGAAGTGTTGGAACAGACTGCTTCTCTTTCAGAGAAACGCATGTGAGTTTTTTTTGAGCTTGAAAGTAGTTTAAGGCACTGTCAATGGAAAGTGATTTTCTCTGAAAGGACAGCATTTAGAAAGTGAGGCAACACTCCATTCACTTCGCACAGTGAATTGAAGTGTTGGAACAGACTGCTTTTCTTTCAGAGAAAAGCATGTGAGTTTCTTCCTAATGCTTGCAAGTAGCTTAAGGCACTTTCAAGGGAAAGTGATTTTCTCTGAAAGGACAGCATTTAGAAAGTGAAGCAACACTCCATTCACTTCGCTCAGTGAATTGAAGTGTTGGAACAGACTGCTTCTCTTTCAGAGAAACGCATGTGAGTTTCCTGTGAATGTGTGTAAGTAGCTTAAGGCACTTTCAAAGGAAAGTGATTTTCTCTGAAAGGACAGAATTTAGAAAGTGAAGCAACACTCCATTCCCTTCGTGCAGTGAATTGAAGTGTTGGAACAGAGTGCTTCTCTTTCATAGAAACGCATTAGTGTTTCCTGTGAATGCTTGCAAGTAGCTTAAGGCACTTTCAAAGGAAAGTGATTTTCTCTGAAAGGACAGCATTTAGAAAGTGAAGCAACACTCCATTCACTTCGCACAGAGAATTGAAGTGTTGGAACAGATTGCTTCTCTTTCAGAGAAATGCATGTGAGTTTCTGTTGAATGCTTGTAAGTAGCTTAAGGCACATTCAAAGGAAAGGGATTTTCTCTAAAAGGACAGCATTTAGAATGTGAAGCAACACTCCATTAACTTCGCACAGTGAATTGAAGTGTTGGAACAGACTGCTTCTCTTTCAGAGAAACGCATGTGAGTTTTTTTTGAGCTTGAAAGTAGTTTAAGGCACTTTCAATGGAAATTGATTTTCTCTGAAAGGACAGCATTTAGAAAGTGAGGCAACACTCCATTCACTTCGCACAGTGAATTGAAGTGTTGGAAAAGACTGCTTCTCTTTCAGAGAAACGCATGTGAGTTTCTTCCTAATGCTTGCAAGTAGCTTAAGGCACTTTCAAAGGAAAGTGATTTTCTCTGAAAGGACAGCATTTAGAAAGTGAAGCAACACTCCATTCACTTCGCACAGTGAATTGAAGTGTTGGAACAGACTGCTTCTCTTTCAGAGAAACGCATGTGAGTTTCTTCCTAATGCTTGCAAGTAGCTTAAGGCACTTTCAAAGGAAAGTGATTTTCTCTGAAAGAACAGCATTTAGAAAGTGATGGAACACTCCATTCACTTCGCACAGTGAATTGAAGTGTTGGAACAGATTGCTTCTCTTTCAGAGAAATGCATGTGAGTTTCTGTTGAATGCTTGTAAGTAGCTTAAGGCACATTCAAAGGAAAGGGATTTTCTCTGAAAGGACAGCATTTAGAATGTGAAGCAACACTCCATTCACTTCACACAGTGAATTGAAGTGTTGGAACAGACTGCTTCTCTTTCAGAGAAATGCATGTGAGTTTCTGTTGAATGCTTGAGAGTAGCTCAAGGCTCTCTCAAAGGAAAGTGATTTTCTCTGAAAGGACAGCATTTAGAAAGTAAAGCAACACTCCATTCCCTTCGTGCAATGAATTTAAGTGTTGGAACAGACTGCTTCTCTTTCATAGAAACGCATGTGAGTTTCTGGTGAATGCTTGTAAGTAGCTTAGGGCACTTTCAAAGGAAAGTGATTTTCTCTGAAAGGACAGCATTTAGAAAGTGAAGCAACACTCCATTCACTTCGCACAGTGATTTGAAGTTTTGGAACAGACTGCTTCTCTTTCAGAGAAACGCATATGAGTTTCTTCCTAATGCTTGCAAGTAGCTTAAGGCACTTTCAAAGGAAAGTGATTTTCTCTGAAAGGACAGCATTTAGAAAGTGAAGCAACACTCCATTCATTTCGAACAGTGATTTGAAGTGTTGGAACAGACTGCTTCTATTTCAGAGAAACGCATGTGAGTTTCTGGTGAATGCTTGTAAGTAGCTTAAGGCACTTTCAAAGGAAAGTGATTTTCTCTGAAAGGACAGCATTTAGAAAGTGAAGCAACACTCCATTCACTTTGTACAGTGAATTGAAGTGTTGGAACAGACTGCTTCTCTTTCAGAGAAACGCATGTGAGTTTCTGTTGAATGCTTGTAAGTAGCTTAAGGCACTTTAAAGGAAAGTGATTTTCTCTGAAAGGACAGCATTTAGAAAGTGAAGCAACACTCCATTCCCTTCGTGCAGTGAATTGAAGTGTTGGAACAGACTGCTTCTCTTTCAGAGAAACGCATGTGAGTTTTTTTTGAGCTTGAAAGTAGTTTAAGGCACTTTCAATGGAAAGTGATTTTCTCTGAAAGGACAGCATTTAGAAAGTGAGGCAACACTCCATTTACTTCGCACAGTGAATTGAAGTGTTGGAACAGACTGCTTCTCTTTCAGAGAAACGCATGTGAGTTTCTTCCTAATGCTTGCAAGTAGCTTAAGGCACTTTCAAAGGAAAGTGATTTTCTCTGAAAGGACAGCATTTAGAAAGTGAAGCAACACTCCATTCACTTCGCACAGTGAATTGAAGTGTTGGAACAGACTGCTTCTCTTTCAGAGAAACGCATGTGAGTTTCTTCCTAATGCTTGCAAGTAGCTTAAGGCACTTTCAAAGGAAAGTGATTCTCTCTGAAAGAACAGCATTTAGAAAGTGATGGAACACTCCATTCACTTCGCACAGTGAATTGAAGTGTTGGAACAGACTGCTTCTCTTTCAGAGAAACGCATGTGAGTTTCTGTTGAATGCTTGTAAGTAGCTTAAGGCACATTCAAAGGAAAGGGATTTTCTCTGAAAGGACAGCATTTAGAAAGTGAAGCAACACTCCATTCACTTCACACAGTGAATTGAAGTGTTGGAACAGACTGCTTCTCTTTCAGAGAAATGCATGTGAGTTCCAGTTGAATGCTTGTAAGTAGCTCAAGGCTCTCTCAAAGGAAAGTGATTTTCTCTGAAAGGACAGCATTTAGAAAGTAAAGCAACACTCCATTCCCTTCGCGCAATGAATTTAAGTGTTGGAACAGACTGCTTCTCTTTCATAGAAACGCATGTGAGTTTCTGGTGAATGCTTGTAAGTAGCTTAGGGCACTTTCAAAGGAAAGTGATTTTCTCTGAAAGGACAGCATTTAGAAAGTGAAGCAACACTCCATTTACTTCGCACAGTGAGTTGAAGTGTTGGAACAGAGTGCTTCTCTTTCAGAGAAACTCATGTGAGTTTCTTCCTAATGCTTGCAAGTAGCTTAAGGCACTTACAAAGGAAAGTGATTTTCTCTGAAAGGACAGCATTTAGAAAGTGAAGCAACACTCCATTCATTTCGAACAGTGAATTGAAATGTTGGAACAGACTGCTTCTCTTTCAGAGAAACGCATGTGAGTTTCTGGTGAATGCTTGTAAGTAGCTTAAGGCACTTTCAAAGGAAAGTGATTTTCTCTGAAAGGACAGCATTTAGAAAGTGAAGCAACACTCCATTCACTTCGCACATTGAATTGAAGTGTTGGAACAGACTGCTTCTCTTTCAGAGAAACGCATGTGAGTTTCTGTTGAATGCTTGTAAGTAGATTAAGGCACTTTCAAAGGAAAGTGATTTTCTCTGAAAGGACAGCATTTAGAAAGTGAGGCAACACTCCATTCACTTCACACAGTGAATTGAAGTGTTTGAACAGATTGCTTCTCTTTAAGAGAAACGCATGTGAGTTTCTTCCTAATGCTTGTAAGTAGCTTAAGGCACTTTCAAAGGAAAGTGATTTTCTCTGAAAGGACAGCATTTAGAAAGTGAAGCAACACTCCATTCTCTTTGTACAGTGAATTGAAGTGTTGGAACAGACTGCTTCTCTTTCAGAGAAACGCATGTGAGTTTTTTTGAATGCTTGAAAGTAGTTTAAGGTACTTTCAATGGAAAGTGATTTTCTCTGAAAGGACAGAATTTAGAAAGTGAAGCAACACTCCATTCACTTCGCACAGTGAATTGAAGTGTTGGAATAGACTGCTTCTCTTTCAGAGAAACGCATGTGTGTTTCCTGTGAATGCTAGAAAGTAGCTTAAGGCACTTTCAAAGGAAAGTGATTTTCTCTGAAAGGACAGCATTTAGAAAGTGAAGTAACATTACATTCACTTCGCACAGTGAATTGAAGTGTTGGAACAGACTGCTTCTCTTTCAGAGAAATGCTTGTGAGGTTCTGTTGAATGCTTGTAAGTAGCTCAAGGCTCTTTCAAAGGAAAGTGATTTTCTCTGAAAGGACAGCATTTAGAAAGTAAAGCAACACTCCATTCCCTTCGCGCAATGAATTGAAGTGTTGGAACAGACTGCTTCTCTTTCAGAGAAACGCATGTGAGTTTCTTTTGAATGCTTGTAAGTAGCTTAGGGCACTTTCAAAGGAAAGTGATTTTCTCGGAAAGGACAGCATTTAGAAAGTGAAGCAACACTCCATTCACTTCGCACAGTGAATTGAAGTGTTGGAACAGACTGCTTCTCTTTCAGAGAAACGCATATGAGTTTCTTCCTAATGCTTGCAAGTAGCTTAAGGCACTTTCAAAGGAAAGTGATTTTCTCTGAAAGGACGGCATTTAGAAAGTGAAGCAACACTCCATTCACTTTGTACAGTGAATTGAAGTGTTGGAACAGACTGCTTCTCTTTCAGAGAAACGCATGTGAGTTTCTGTTGAATGCTTGTAAGTAGCTTAAGGCACTTTCAAAGGAAAGTGATTTTCTCTGAAAGGACAGCATTTAGAAAGTGAGGCAACAATCCATTCACTTCACACAGTGAATTGAAGTGTTGGAACAGATTGCTTCTCTTTCAGAGAAACGCATGTGAGTTTCTTCCTAATGCTTGCAAGTAGCTTAAGGCACTTTCAAAGGAAAGTAATTTTCTCTGAAAGTACAGCATTTAGAAAGTGAAGCAACACTCCATTCACTTCGCACAGTGAATTGAAGTGTTGGAACAGACTGCTTCTCTTTCAGAGAAACGCATGTGAGTTTCTTCCTAATGCTTGCAAGTAGCTTAAGGCACTGTCAAAGGAAAGTGATTTTCTCTGAAAGGACAGAATTTAGAAAGTGAAGCAACACTCCATTCACTTCGCACAGTGAATTGAAGTGTTGGAACAGACTGCTTCTCTTTCAGAGAAACGCATGTGAGTTTTTTTTGAGCTTGAAAGTAGTTTAAGGCACTTTCAATGGAAAGTGATTTTCTCTGAAAGGACAGCATTTAGAAAGTGAGGCAACACTCCATTCACTTCGCACAGTGAATTGAAGTGTTGGAACAGACTGCTTCTCTTTCAGAGAAACGCATGTGAGTTTCTTGTGAATGCTTGCAAGTTGCTTAAGGCACTTTCAAAGGAAAGTGATTTTCTCTGAAAGGACAGCATTTAGAAACTGAAGCAACACTCCATTCACTTCGCACCGTGAATTGAAGTGTTAGAACAGACTGCTTCTCTTTCATAGAAACGCATTAGTGTTTCTTGTGAATGCTTGCAAGTTGCTTAAGGCACTTTCAAAGGAAAGTGATTTTCTCTGAAAGGACAGCATTTAGAAACTGAAGCAACACTCCTTTCCCTTCGTGCAGTGTATTGAAGTGTTGGAACAGAGTGCTTCTCTTTCATAGAAACGCATTAGTGTTTCTTGTGAATGCTTGCAAGTTGCTTAAGGCACTTTCAAAGTAAAGTGATTTTCTCTGAAAGGACAGCATTTAGAAAGTGAAGCAACACTCCATTCACTTCGCACATTGAATTTAAGTGTTGGAACAGACTGCTTCTCTTTCAGAGAAACGCATGTGAGTTTCTGTTGAATGCTTGTAAGTAGCTTAAGGCACTTTCAAAGGAAAGTGATTTTCTCTGAAACGACAGCATTTAGAAAGTGAGGCAACACTCCATTCACTTCACACAGTGAATTGAAGTGTTGGAACAGATTGCTTCTCTTTCAGAGAAACGCATGTGAGTTTCTTCCTAATGCTTGTAAGTAGCTTAAGGCACTTTCAAAGGAAAGTGATTTTCTCTGAAAGGACAGCATTTAGAAAGTGAAGCAACACTCCATTCACTTCGCACAGTGAATTGAAGTGTTGGAACAGACTGCTTCTCTTTCAGAGAAACTCATGTGAGTTTCTTCCTAATGCTTGCAAGTAGCTTAAGGCACTTTCAAAGGAAAGTGATTTTCTCTGAAAGGACAGCATTTAGAAAGTGAAGCAACACTCCATTCATTTCGAACAGTGAATTGAAATGTTGGAACAGACTGCTTCTCTTTCAGAGAAACGCATGTGAGTTTCTGCTGAATGCTTGTAAGTAGCTTAAGGCACTTTCAAAGGAAAGTGATTTTCTCTGAAAGGACAGCATTTAGAAAGTGAAGCAACACTCCATTCACTTCGCACATTGAATTGAAGTGTTGGAACAGACTGCTTCTCTTTCAGAGAAACGCATGTGAGTTTCTGTTGAATGCTTGTAAGTAGCTTAAGGCACTTTCAAAGGAAAGTGATTTTCTCTGAAAGGACAGAATTTAGAAAGTGAGGCAACACTCCATTCACTTCACACAGTGAATTGAAGTATTTGAACAGATTGCTTCTCTTTAAGAGAAACGCATGTGAGTTTCTTCCTAATGCTTGTAAGTAGCTTAAGGCACTTTCAAAGGAAAGTGATTTTCTCTGAAAGGACAGCATTTAGAAAGTGAAGCAACACTCCATTCACTTCGCACAGTGAATTGAACTGTTGGAACAGAATGCTTCTCTTTCAGAGAAACTCATGTGAGTTTCTTCCTAATGCTTGCAAGTAGCTAAAGGCACTTTCAAAGGAAAGTGATTTTCTCTGAAAGGACAGCATTTAGAAAGTGAAGCAACACTCCATTCACTTCGCACAGTGAATTGAAGTGTTGGAACAGACTGCTTCTCTTTCAGAGAAACGCATGTGAGTTTCTGGTGAATGCTTGTAAGGAGCTTAATGCACTTTCAAAGGAAAGTGATTTTCTCTGAAAGGACAGCATTTAGAAAGTGAAGCAACACTCCATTCACTTCGCACAGTGAATTGAAGTGTTGGAACAGACTGCTTCTCTTTCAGAGAAATGCATGTGAGTCTTGTGAATGCTTGCAAGTTGCTTAAGGCACTTTCAAAGGAAAGTGATTTTCTCTGAAAGGACAGCATTTAGAAACTGAAGCTACACTCCATTCACTTCGCACTGTGATTGAAGTGTTGGAACAGACTGCTTCTCTTTAAGAGAAACGCATGTGAGTTTTTTGTGAATGCTTGAAAGTAGTTTAAGGCACTTTCAAAGGAAAGTGATTTTCTCTGAAAGGACAGAATTTAGAAAGTGAAGCAACACTCCATTCACTTCGCACAGTGAATTGAAGTGTTGGAACAGACTGCTTCTCTTTCAGAGAAACGCATGTGAGTTTCTGGTGAATGCTTGTAAGTAGCTAAAGCCACTTTCAAAGGAAAGTGATTTTCTCTGAAATGACAGCATTTAGAAAGTGAAGCAACATTCCATTCCCTTCGTGCAGTGAATTGAAGTGTTGGAACAGAGTGCTTCTCTTTCATAGAAACGCATTAGTGTTTCTTGTGAATGCTTGCAAGTTGCTTCAGGCACTTTCAAAGGAAAGTGATTTTCTCTGAAAGGACAGCATTTAGAAAGTGAAGCAACACTCCATTCACTTTGTACAGTGAATTGAAGTGTTGGAACATACTGCTTCTCTTTCAGAGAAACGCATGTGAGTTTTTTTGAATGCTTGAATGTAGTTTAAGGCACTTTCAAAGGAAAGTGATTTTCTCTGAAAGGACAGCATTTAGAAAGTGAAGCAACACTCCATTCACTTCGCACATTGAATTGAAGTGTTGGAACAGACTGCTTCTCTTTCAGAGAAACGCATGTGAGTTTCTGTTGAATGCTTGTAAGTAGATTAAGGCACTTTCAAAGGAAAGTGATTTTCTCTGAAAGGACAGCATTTAGAAAGTGAGGCAACACTCCATTCACTTCACACAGTGAATTGAAGTGTTTGAACAGATTGCTTCTCTTTAAGAGAAACGCATGTGAGTTTCTTCCTAATGCTTGTAAGTAGCTTAAGGCACTTTCAAAGGAAAGTGATTTTCTCTGAAAGGACAGCATTTAGAAAGTGAAGCAACACTCCATTCTCTTTGTACAGTGAATTGAAGTGTTGGAACAGACTGCTTCTCTTTCAGAGAAACGCATGTGAGTTTTTTTGAATGCTTGAAAGTAGTTTAAGGTACTTTCAATGGAAAGTGATTTTCTCTGAAAGGACAGAATTTAGAAAGTGAAGCAACACTCCATTCACTTCGCACAGTGAATTGAAGTGTTGGAATAGACTGCTTCTCTTTCAGAGAAACGCATGTGTGTTTCCTGTGAATGCTAGAAAGTAGCTTAAGGCACTTTCAAAGGAAAGTGATTTTCTCTGAAAGGACAGCATTTAGAAAGTGAAGTAACATTACATTCACTTCGCACAGTGAATTGAAGTGTTGGAACAGACTGCTTCTCTTTCAGAGAAATGCTTGTGAGGTTCTGTTGAATGCTTGTAAGTAGCTCAAGGCTCTTTCAAAGGAAAGTGATTTTCTCTGAAAGGACAGCATTTAGAAAGTAAAGCAACACTCCATTCCCTTCGCGCAATGAATTGAAGTGTTGGAACAGACTGCTTCTCTTTCAGAGAAACGCATGTGAGTTTCTTTTGAATGCTTGTAAGTAGCTTAGGGCACTTTCAAAGGAAAGTGATTTTCTCGGAAAGGACAGCATTTAGAAAGTGAAGCAACACTCCATTCACTTCGCACAGTGAATTGAAGTGTTGGAACAGACTGCTTCTCTTTCAGAGAAACGCATATGAGTTTCTTCCTAATGCTTGCAAGTAGCTTAAGGCACTTTCAAAGGAAAGTGATTTTCTCTGAAAGGACGGCATTTAGAAAGTGAAGCAACACTCCATTCACTTTGTACAGTGAATTGAAGTGTTGGAACAGACTGCTTCTCTTTCAGAGAAACGCATGTGAGTTTCTGTTGAATGCTTGTAAGTAGCTTAAGGCACTTTCAAAGGAAAGTGATTTTCTCTGAAAGGACAGCATTTAGAAAGTGAGGCAACAATCCATTCACTTCACACAGTGAATTGAAGTGTTGGAACAGATTGCTTCTCTTTCAGAGAAACGCATGTGAGTTTCTTCCTAATGCTTGCAAGTAGCTTAAGGCACTTTCAAAGGAAAGTAATTTTCTCTGAAAGTACAGCATTTAGAAAGTGAAGCAACACTCCATTCACTTCGCACAGTGAATTGAAGTGTTGGAACAGACTGCTTCTCTTTCAGAGAAACGCATGTGAGTTTCTTCCTAATGCTTGCAAGTAGCTTAAGGCACTGTCAAAGGAAAGTGATTTTCTCTGAAAGGACAGAATTTAGAAAGTGAAGCAACACTCCATTCACTTCGCACAGTGAATTGAAGTGTTGGAACAGACTGCTTCTCTTTCAGAGAAACGCATGTGAGTTTTTTTTGAGCTTGAAAGTAGTTTAAGGCACTTTCAATGGAAAGTGATTTTCTCTGAAAGGACAGCATTTAGAAAGTGAGGCAACACTCCATTCACTTCGCACAGTGAATTGAAGTGTTGGAACAGACTGCTTCTCTTTCAGAGAAACGCATGTGAGTTTCTTGTGAATGCTTGCAAGTTGCTTAAGGCACTTTCAAAGGAAAGTGATTTTCTCTGAAAGGACAGCATTTAGAAACTGAAGCAACACTCCATTCACTTCGCACCGTGAATTGAAGTGTTAGAACAGACTGCTTCTCTTTCATAGAAACGCATTAGTGTTTCTTGTGAATGCTTGCAAGTTGCTTAAGGCACTTTCAAAGGAAAGTGATTTTCTCTGAAAGGACAGCATTTAGAAACTGAAGCAACACTCCTTTCCCTTCGTGCAGTGTATTGAAGTGTTGGAACAGAGTGCTTCTCTTTCATAGAAACGCATTAGTGTTTCTTGTGAATGCTTGCAAGTTGCTTAAGGCACTTTCAAAGTAAAGTGATTTTCTCTGAAAGGACAGCATTTAGAAAGTGAAGCAACACTCCATTCACTTCGCACATTGAATTTAAGTGTTGGAACAGACTGCTTCTCTTTCAGAGAAACGCATGTGAGTTTCTGTTGAATGCTTGTAAGTAGCTTAAGGCACTTTCAAAGGAAAGTGATTTTCTCTGAAACGACAGCATTTAGAAAGTGAGGCAACACTCCATTCACTTCACACAGTGAATTGAAGTGTTGGAACAGATTGCTTCTCTTTCAGAGAAACGCATGTGAGTTTCTTCCTAATGCTTGTAAGTAGCTTAAGGCACTTTCAAAGGAAAGTGATTTTCTCTGAAAGGACAGCATTTAGAAAGTGAAGCAACACTCCATTCACTTCGCACAGTGAATTGAAGTGTTGGAACAGACTGCTTCTCTTTCAGAGAAACTCATGTGAGTTTCTTCCTAATGCTTGCAAGTAGCTTAAGGCACTTTCAAAGGAAAGTGATTTTCTCTGAAAGGACAGCATTTAGAAAGTGAAGCAACACTCCATTCATTTCGAACAGTGAATTGAAATGTTGGAACAGACTGCTTCTCTTTCAGAGAAACGCATGTGAGTTTCTGCTGAATGCTTGTAAGTAGCTTAAGGCACTTTCAAAGGAAAGTGATTTTCTCTGAAAGGACAGCATTTAGAAAGTGAAGCAACACTCCATTCACTTCGCACATTGAATTGAAGTGTTGGAACAGACTGCTTCTCTTTCAGAGAAACGCATGTGAGTTTCTGTTGAATGCTTGTAAGTAGCTTAAGGCACTTTCAAAGGAAAGTGATTTTCTCTGAAAGGACAGAATTTAGAAAGTGAGGCAACACTCCATTCACTTCACACAGTGAATTGAAGTATTTGAACAGATTGCTTCTCTTTAAGAGAAACGCATGTGAGTTTCTTCCTAATGCTTGTAAGTAGCTTAAGGCACTTTCAAAGGAAAGTGATTTTCTCTGAAAGGACAGCATTTAGAAAGTGAAGCAACACTCCATTCACTTCGCACAGTGAATTGAACTGTTGGAACAGAATGCTTCTCTTTCAGAGAAACTCATGTGAGTTTCTTCCTAATGCTTGCAAGTAGCTAAAGGCACTTTCAAAGGAAAGTGATTTTCTCTGAAAGGACAGCATTTAGAAAGTGAAGCAACACTCCATTCACTTCGCACAGTGAATTGAAGTGTTGGAACAGACTGCTTCTCTTTCAGAGAAACGCATGTGAGTTTCTGGTGAATGCTTGTA
Organism: Myodes glareolus; assembly: GCF_982192425.1. Classification (NCBI taxonomy): domain Eukaryota; kingdom Metazoa; phylum Chordata; class Mammalia; order Rodentia; family Cricetidae; genus Myodes; species Myodes glareolus. The sequence continues at coordinate 108,188,714 of NC_142034.1, read as the reverse complement.
AGGAGCTTAATGCACTTTCAAAGGAAAGTGATTTTCTCTGAAAGGACAGCATTTAGAAAGTGAAGCAACACTCCATTCACTTCGCACAGTGAATTGAAGTGTTGGAACAGACTGCTTCTCTTTCAGAGAAATGCATGTGAGTCTTGTGAATGCTTGCAAGTTGCTTAAGGCACTTTCAAAGGAAAGTGATTTTCTCTGAAAGGACAGCATTTAGAAACTGAAGCTACACTCCATTCACTTCGCACTGTGATTGAAGTGTTGGAACAGACTGCTTCTCTTTAAGAGAAACGCATGTGAGTTTTTTGTGAATGCTTGAAAGTAGTTTAAGGCACTTTCAAAGGAAAGTGATTTTCTCTGAAAGGACAGAATTTAGAAAGTGAAGCAACACTCCATTCACTTCGCACAGTGAATTGAAGTGTTGGAACAGACTGCTTCTCTTTCAGAGAAACGCATGTGAGTTTCTGGTGAATGCTTGTAAGTAGCGAAAGCCACTTTCAAAGGAAAGTGATTTTCTCTGAAATGACAGCATTTAGAAAGTGAAGCAACATTCCATTCCCTTCGTGCAGTGAATTGAAGTGTTGGAACAGAGTGCTTCTCTTTCATAGAAACGCATTAGTGTTTCTTGTGAATGCTTGCAAGTTGCTTCAGGCACTTTCAAAGGAAAGTGATTTTCTCTGAAAGGACAGCATTTAGAAAGTGAAGCAACACTCCATTCACTTTGTACAGTGAATTGAAGTGTTGGAACATACTGCTTCTCTTTCAGAGAAACGCATGTGAGTTTTTTTGAATGCTTGAATGTAGTTTAAGGCACTTTCAAAGGAAAGTGATTTTCTCTGAAAGAACAGAATTTAGAAAGTGAAGCAACACTCCATTCACTTCGCACAGTGAATTGAAGTGTTGGAACAGACTGCTTCTCTTTCAGAGAAACGCATGTGTGTTTCCTGTGAATGCTAGAATTTAGCTTAAGGCACTTTCAAAGGAAAGTGATTTTCACTGAAAGGACAGCATTTAGAAAGTGAAGTAACATTCCATTCACTTCGCACAGTGAATTGAAGTGTTGGAACCGACTGCTTCTCTTTCAGAGAAATGCATGTGAGTTTCTGTTGAATGCTTGTAAGTAGCTTAAGACACTTTCAAAGGAAAGTGATTTTCTCTGAAAGGACAGCATTTAGAAAGTGAGGCAACACTCCATTCACTTCGCACAGTGAATTGAAGTGTTGGAACAGATTGCTTCTCTTTCAGAGAAATGCATGTGAGTTTCTGTTGAATGCTTGTAAGTAGCTTAAGGCACATTCAAAGGAAAGGGATTTTCTCTGAAAGGACAGAATTTAGAAAGTGAAGCAACACTCCATTCACTTCACACAGTGAATTGAATTGTTGGAACAGACTGCTTCACTTTCAGAGAAATGCATGTGAGTTTCTGTTGAATGCTTAGAAGTAGCTCAAGGCTCTTTCAAAGGAAAGTGATTTTCTCTGAAAGGACAGCATTTAGAAAGTGAAGCAACACTCCATTCATTTCGAACAGTGAATTGAAATGCTGGAACAGACTGCTTCTCTTTCAAAGAAACGCACGTGAGTTTCTGGTGAATGCTTGCAAGTAGCTTAACGCACTTTCAAAGGAAAGTGATTTTCTCTGAAAGGACAGCATTCAGAAAGTGAAGCAACACTCCATTCACTTCGCACAGTGAATTGAAGGGTTGGAACAGACTGCTTCTCTTTCAGAGAAACGCATGTGTGTTTCTGTTGAATGCTTCTAAGTAGCTTAAGGCACTTTCAAAGGAAAGTGATTTTCTCTGAAAGGACAGCATTTAGAAAGTGAAGCAACACTCCATTCACTTCACACAGTGAATTGAAGAATTGGAATAGATTGCTTCTCTTTCAGAGAAACGCATGTGAGTTTCTTCCTAATGCTTGCAAGTAGCTTAAGGCACTTTCAAAGGAAAGTGGTTTTCTCTGAAAGGACAGCATTTAGAAAGTGAAGCAACACTCCATTCACTTCGCACAGTGAATTGAAGTGTTGGAACAGACTGCTTCTTTTTCAGAGAAACGCATGTGAGTTTCTTCCTAATGCTTGCAAGTAGCTTAAGGCACTTTCAAAGGAAAGTGATTTTCTCTGAAAGGACAGCATTTAGAAAGTAAAGCAACACTCCATTCATTTCGAACAGTGAATTGAAGTGTTGGAACAGACTGCATCTCTTTCAGAGAAACGCATGTGAGTTACTGTTGAATGCTTGTAAGTAGCTTAAGGCACTTTCAAAGGAGAGTGATTTTCTCTGAAAGGACAGCATTTAGAAAGTGAAGCAACACTCCATTCACTTCACACAGTGAATTGAAGTGTTGGAACAGACTGCTTCTCTTTCAGAGAAATGCATGTGAGTTTCTGTTGAATGCTTGTAAGTAGCTTAAGGCACTTTCAAAGGAAAGTTTTTTTCTCTGAAAGGACAGCATTTAGAAAGTGAAGCAACACTCCATTCACTTCGCACAGTGAATTGAAGTGTTGGAACAGACTGCTTCTCTTTCAGAGAAACGCATGTGTGTTTCCTGTGAATGCTAGAATATAGCTTAAGGCACTTTCAAAGGAAAGTGATTTTCTCTGAAAGGACAGCATTTAGAAACTGAAGCAACACTCCATTCACTTCGCACATTGAATTGAAGTGTTGGAACAGACTGCTTCTCTTTAAGAGAAACGCATGTGAGTTTCTGGTGAATGCTTGTAAGTAGCTTAAGGCACTTTCAAAGGAAAGTGGTTTTCTCTGAAAGGACAGCATTTAGAAAGTGAAGCAACACTCCATTCCCTTCGTGCAGTGAATTGAAGTGTTGGAACAGAGTGCTTCTCTTTCATAGAAACGCATTAGTGTTTCTTGTGAATGCTTGCATGTTGCTTAAGGCAATTTCAAAGGAAAGTGATTTTCTCTGAAAGGACAGTATTTAGAAAGTTAAGCAACACTCCATTCACTTTGTACAGTGAATTGAAGTGTTGGAACAGACTGCCTCTCTTTCAGAGAAACGCATGTGATTTTTTTAAATGCTTGAAAGTGGTTTAAGCCACTTTCAATGTAAAGTGATTTTCTCTGAAAGGACAGAATTTAGAGAGTGAAGCAACACTCCATTCACTTCGCACAGTGAATTGAAGTGTTGGAACAGACTGCTTCTCTTTCAGAGAAACGCATGTGTGTTTCCTGTGAATGCTAGAAAGTAGCTTAAGGCACTTTCAAAGGAAAGTGATTTTCTCTGAAAGGACAGCATTTAGAAAGTGAAGCAACACTCCATTCACTTCGCACAGTGAATTGAAGTGTTGGAACAGACTGCTTCTCTTTCATAGAAACGCATTAGTGTTTCTTGTGAATGCTTGTAAGTAGCTTAAGGCACATTCAAAGGAAAGGGATTTTCACTGAAAAGACAGCATTTAGAAAGTGAAGCAACACTCCATTCACTTCACACAGTGAATGGAAGTGTTGGAACAGACTGCTTCTCTTTCAGAGAAATGCATGTGAGTTTCTGTTGAATGCTTGTAAGTAGCTCAAGGCTTTTTCAAAGGAAAGTGATTTTCTCTGAAAGGACAGCATTTAGAAAGGGAAGCAACACTCCATTCACTTCGCACCGTGAATTGAAGTGTTGGAACAGACTGCTACTCTTTCATAGAAACGCATTAGTGTTTCTTGTGAATGCTTGCAAGTAGCTTAAGGCACTTTCAAAGGAAAGTGATTTTCTCTGAAAGGACAGCATTTAGAAAGTGAAGCAACACTCCATTCACTTCGCACATTGAATTGAAGTGTTGGAACAGATTGCTTCTCTTTCAGAGAAACACATGTGAGTTTCTGGTGAATGCTTGTAAGTAGCTTAAGGCAATTTCAAAGGAACGTGATTTTCTCTGAAAGGACAGCATTTAGAAAGTGAAGCAACACTCCATTCACTTCGCACAGTCAATTGAAGTGTTGGAAGAGAAGGCTTCTCTTTCAGAGAAATGCATGTGAATTTCTTGTGAATGCTTGAAAGTTGCTTAAGGCACTTTCAAACAAAAGTGATTTTTTCTGAAAGGACAGGATTTAGGAAGTGAAGCAACACTCCATTCACTTCGCACAGTGAATTGAAGTGTTGGAACAGACTGCTTCTCTTTCAGAGAAACGCATGTGAGTTTCTTCCTAATGCTTGCAAGTAGCTTAAGGCACTTTCAAAGGAAAGTGATTTTCTCTGAAAGGACAGCATTTAGAAAGTGAAGCAACACTCCATTCACTTCGCACAGTGAATTGAAGTGTTGGAACAGACTGCTTCTCTTTCAGAGAAACGCATGTGAGTTTCTGGTGAATGCTTGTAAGTAGCTTAAGGCACTTTCAAAGGAAAGTGATTTTCTCTGAAAGGACAGCATTTAGAAAGTGAAGTAACATTCCATTCACTTCGCACAGTGAATTGAAGTGTTGGAACCGACTGCTTCTCTTTCAGAGAAATGCATGTGAGTTTCTGTTGAATGCTTGTAAGTAGCTCAAGTCTCTTTCAAAGGAAAGTGATTTTCTCTGAAAGGACAGCATTTAGAAAGTAAACAACACTCCATTCCCTTCGCGCAATGAATTGAAGTGTTGGAACAGACTGCTTCTCTTTCATAGAAACGCATTAGTGTTTCTTGTGAATGCTTGCAAGTAGCTTAAGGCACGTTCAAAGGAAAGTGATTTTCTCTGAAAGGACAGCATTTAGAAAGTGAAGCAACACTCCATTCACTTCGCACAGAGAATTGAAGTGTTGGAACAGATTGCTTCTCTTTCAGAGAAATGCATGTGAATTTCTGTTGAATGCTTGTAAGTAGCTTAAGGCACATTCAAAGGAAAGGGATTTTCTCTAAAAGAGCAGCATTTAGAAAGTGAAGCAACACTCCATTCACTTCGCACAGTGAATTGAAGTGTTGGAACAGACTGCTTCTCTTTCAGAGAAACGCATGTGAGTTTTTTGTGAATGCTTGAAAGTAGTTTAAGACACTTTCAATGGAAAGGGATTTTCTCTGAAAGGACAGCATTTAGAAAGTGAGGCAACACTCCATTCACTTCGCAAGAGAATTGAAGTGTTGGAACAGATTGCTTCTCTTTCAGAGAAATGCATGTGAGTTTCTGTTGAATGCTTGTAAGTAGGTTAAGGCACATTCAAAGGAAAGGGATTTTCTCTGAAAGGACAGCATTTAGAAAGTGAAGCAACACTCCATTCACTTCACACAGTGAATTGAAGTGTTGGAACAGACTGCTTCTCTTTCAGAGAAATGCATGTGAGTTTCTGTTGAATGCTTGTAAGTAGCTCTAGGCTCTTTCAAAGGAAAGTGATTTTCTCTGAAAGGACAGCATTTAGAAAGTAAAGCAACACTCCATTTCCTTCGCGCAATGAATTGAATTGTTGGAACATATTGCTTCTCTTTCAGAGAAACGCATGTGAGTTTCTTCCTAATGCTTGCAAGTAGCTTAAGACACTTTCAAAGGAAAGTGATTTTCTCTGAAAGGACAGCATTTAGAAAGTGAGGCAACACTCCATTCACTTCGCACAGTGAATTGATGTGTTGGAACAGACTGCTTCTCTTTCAGAGAAATGCATGTGAGTTTCTGTTGAATGCTTGTAAGTCGCTCAAGTCTCTTTCAAAGGAAAGTGATTTTCTCTGAAAGGACAGCATTTAGAAAGTAAACAACACTCCATTCCCTTCGCGCAATGAATTGAAGTGTTGGAACAGACTGCTTCTCTTTCATAGAAACGCATTAGTGTTTCTTGTGAATGCTTGCAAGTAGCTTAAGGCACGTTCAAAGGAAAGTGATTTTCTCTGAAAGGACAGCATTTAGAAAGTGAAGCAACACTCCATTCACTTCGCACAGAGAATTGAAGTGTTGGAACAGATTGCTTCTCTTTCAGAGAAATGCATGTGAATTTCTGTTGAATGCTTGTAAGTAGCTTAAGGCACATTCAAAGGAAAGGGATTTTCTCTAAAAGAGCAGCATTTAGAAAGTGAAGCAACACTCCATTCACTTCGCACAGTGAATTGAAGTGTTGGAACAGACTGCTTCTCTTTCAGAGAAACGCATGTGAGTTTTTTGTGAATGCTTGAAAGTAGTTTAAGGCACTTTCAATGGAAAGGGATTTTCTCTGAAAGGACAGCATTTAGAAAGTGAGGCAACACTCCATTCACTTCGCAAGAGAATTGAAGTGTTGGAACAGATTGCTTCTCTTTCAGAGAAATGCATGTGAGTTTCTGTTGAATGCTTGTAAGTAGGTTAAGGCACATTCAAAGGAAAGGGATTTTCTCTGAAAGGACAGCATTTAGAAAGTGAAGCAACACTCCATTCACTTCACACAGTGAATTGAAGTGTTGGAACAGACTGCTTCTCTTTCAGAGAAATGCATGTGAGTTTCTGTTGAATGCTTGTAAGTAGCTCTAGGCTCTTTCAAAGGAAAGTGATTTTCTCTGAAAGGACAGCATTTAGAAAGTAAAGCAACACTCCATTCCCTTCGCGCAATGAATTGAATTGTTGGAACAGATTGCTTCTCTTTCAGAGAAACGCATGTGAGTTTCTTCCTAATGCTTGCAAGTAGCTTAAGACACTTTCAAAGGAAAGTGATTTTCTCTGAAAGGACAGCATTTAGAAAGTGAGGCAACACTCCATTCACTTCGCACAGTGAAATGATGTGTTGGAACAGATTGCTTCTCTTTCAGAGAAATGCATGTGAGTTTCTGTTGAATGCTTGTAAGTAGCTTAAGGCACATTCAAAGGAAAGGGATTTTCTCTGAAAGGACAGAATTTAGAAAGTGAAGCAACATTCCATTCACTTCACACAGGGAATTGAATTGTTGGAACAGACTGCTTCACTTTCAGAGAAATGCATGTGAGTTTCTGTTGAATGCTTGCAAGTAGCTCAAGGCTCTTTCAAAGGAAAGTGATTTTCTCTGAAAGGACAGCATTTAGAAAGTGAAGCAACACTCCATTCATTTCGAACAGTGAATTGAAATGTTGGAACAGACTGCTTCTCTTTCAGAGAAACGCATGTGAGTTTCTGGTGAATGCTTGCAAGTAGCTTAACGCACTTTCAAAGGAAAGTGATTTTCTCTGAAAGGACAGCATTCAGAAAGTGAAGCAACACTCCATTCACTTCGCACAGTGAATTGAAGGGTTGGAACAGACTGCTTCTCTTTCAGAGAAACGCATGTGTGTTTCTGTTGAATGCTTCTAAGTAGCTTAAGGCACTTTCAAAGGAAATTGATTTTCTCTGAAAGGACAGCATTTAGAAAGTGAGGCAACACTCCATTCACTTCACACAGTGAATTGAAGTATTGGAATAGATTGCTTCTCTTTCAGAGAAACGCATGTGAGTTTCTTCCTAATGCTTGCAAGTAGCTTAAGGCACTTTCAAAGGAAAGTGGTTTTCTCTGAAAGGACAGCATTTAGAAAGTGAAGCAACACTCCATTCATTTCGAACAGTGAATTGAAGTGTTGGAACAGACTGCATCTCTTTCAGAGAAACGCATGTGAGTTTCTGTTGAATGCTTGTAAGTAGCTTAAGGCACTTTCAAAGGAAAGTGATTTTCTCTGAAAGGACAGCATTTAGAAAGTGAAGCAACACTCCATTCACTTCACACAGTGAATTGAAGTGTTGGAACAGACTGCTTCTCTTTCAGAGAAACGCATGTGAGTTTCTGTTGAATGCTTGTAAGTAGCTTAAGGCACTTTCAAAGGAAAGTGATTTTCCCTGAAAGGACAGCATTTAGAAAGTGAAGCAACACTCCATTCTCTTCGCAGAGCGAATTGAAGTATTGGAACAGACTGCTTCTCTTTCAGAGAAACGCATGTGAGTTTCTGGTGAATGCTTGTAAGTAGCTTAAGGCACTTTCAAAGGAAAGTGGTTTTCTCTGAAAGGACAGCATTTAGAAAGTGAAGCAACACTCCATTCCCTTCGTGCAGTGAATTGAAGTGTTGGAACAGAGTGCTTCTCTTTCATAGAAACGCATTAGTGTTTCTTGTGAATGCTTGCAAGTTGCTTAAGGCAATTTCAAAGGAAACTGATTTTCTCTGAAAGGACAGCATTTAGAAAGTGAAGCAACACTCCATTCACTTTGTACAGTGAATTGAAGTGTTGGAACAGACTGCCTCTCTTTCAGAGAAACGCATGTGAGTTTTTTTGAATGCTTGAAAGTGGTTTAAGGCACTTTCAATGTAAAGTGATTTTCTCTGAAAGGACAGAATTTAGAGAGTGAAGCAACACTCCATTCACTTCGCACAGTGAATTGAAGTGTTGGAACAGACTGCTTCTCTTTCAGAGAAACGCATGTGTGTTTCCTGTGAATGCTAGAAAGTAGCTTAAGGCACTTTCAAAGGAAAGTGATTTTCTCTGAAAGGACAGCATTTAGAAAGTGAAGCAACACTCCATTCACTTCGCACAGTCAATTGAAGTGTTGGAAGAGAAGGCTTCTCTTTCAGAGAAATGCATGTGAATTTCTTGTGAATGCTTGAAAGTTGCTTAAGGCACTTTCAAACAAAAGTGATTTTCTCTGAAAGGACAGGATTTAGGAAGTGAAGCAACACTCCATTCACTTCGCACAGTGAATTGAAGTGTTGGAACAGACTGCTTCTATTTCAGAGAAACGCATGTGTGTTTCCAGTGAATGCTTGAAAGTAGCTTAAGGCACTTTCAAAGGAAAGTGATTTTCTCTGAAAGGACAGCATTTAGAAAGTGAAGTAACATTCCATTCACTTCGCACAGTGAATTGAAGTGTTGGAACAGACTGCTTCTCTTTCAGAGAAATGCATATGAGTTTCTGTTGAAGGCTTGTAAGTAGCTCAAGGCTCTTTCAAAGGAAAGTGATTTACTCTGAAAGGACAGCATTTAGAAAGTAAAGCAACACTCCATTCCCTTCGTGCAATGAATTGAAGTGTTGGAAAAGACTGCTTCTCTTTCATAGAAACGCATTAGTGTTTCTTGTGAATGCTTGCAAGAAGCTTAAGGCACTTTCAAAGGAAAGTGATTTTCTCTGAAAGGACAGCATTTAGAAAGTGAAGCAACACTCCATTCACTTCGCACAGAGAATTGAAGTGTTGGAACAGACTGCTTCTCTTTCAGAGAAACGCATGTGAGATTTTTGTGAATGCTTGAAAGTAGTTTAAGGCACTTTCAATGGAAAGTGATTTTCTCTGAAAGGACAGCATTTAGAAAGTGAAGCAACACTCCATTCACTTTGCACAGTGAATTGAAGTGTTGGAACAGACTGCTTCTCTTTCAGAGAAACGCATGTGAGTTTCTTCCTAATGCTTGCAAGTAGCTTAAGGCACTTTCAAAGGAAAGTGATTTTCTCTGAAAGGACAGCATTTAGAAAGTGAAGCAACACTCCATTCACTTCGCACAGTGAATTGAAGTGTTGGAACAGACTGCTTCTCTTTCAGAGAAACGCATGTGAGTTTCTGGTGAATGCTTGTAAGTAGCTTAAGGCACTTTCAAAGGAAAGTGATTTTCTCTGAAAGGACAGCATTTAGAAAGTGAAGGAACACTCCATTCCCTTCATGCAGTGAATTGAAGTGTTGGAACAGAGTGTTTCTCTTTCATATAAACGCATTAGTGTTTCTTGTGAATGCTTGCAAGTTGCTTAAGGCACTTTCAAAGGAAAGTGATTTTCTCTGAAAGGACAGCATTTAGAATGTGAAGCAACACTCCATACACTTTGCACAGTGAATTGAAGTGTTGGAACAGACTGCTTCCTTTAAGAGAAACGCATGTGAGTTTCTTCCTAATGCTTGCAAGTAGCTTAAGGCACTTTCAAAGGAAAGTGATTTTCTCTGAAAGGACAGCATTTAGAAAGTGAGGCAACACTCCATTCACTTCGCACAGTGAATTTAAGTGTTGGAACAGACTGCTTCTCTTTCAGATAAATGCATGTGAGTTTCTTCCTAATGCTTGCAAGTAGCTTAAGGCACTTTCAAAGGAAAGTGATTTTCTCTGAAAGGACAGCATTTAGAAAGTAAAGCAACACTCCATTCCCTTCGCACAATGAATTGAAGTGTTGGAACAGACTGCTTCTCTTTCATAGAAACGCATTAGTGTTTCTTGTGAATGCTTGCAAGTAGCTTAAGGCACGTTCAAAGGAAAGTGATTTTCTCTGAAAGGACAGCATTTAGAAAGTGAAGCAACACTCCATTCACTTCGCACAGAGAATTGAAGTGTTGGAACAGATTGCTTCTCTTTCAGAGAAATGCATGTGAATTTCTGTTGAATGCTTGTAAGTAGCTTAAGGCACATTCAAAGGAAAGGGATTTTCTCTAAAAGAGCAGCATTTAGAAAGTGAAGCAACACTCCATTCACTTCGCACAGTGAATTGAAGTGTTGGAACAGACTGCTTCTCTTTCAGAGAAACGCATGTGAGTTTTTTGTGAATGCTTGAAAGTAGTTTAAGGCACTTTCAATGGAAAGGGATTTTCTCTGAAAGGACAGCATTTAGAAAGTGAGGCAACACTCCATTCACTTCGCAAGAGAATTGAAGTGTTGGAACAGATTGCTTCTCTTTCAGAGAAATGCATGTGAGTTTCTGTTGAATGCTTGTAAGTAGGTTAAGGCACATTCAAAGGAAAGGGATTTTCTCTGAAAGGACAGCATTTAGAAAGTGAAGCAACACTCCATTCACTTCACACAGTGAATTGAAGTGTTGGAACAGACTGCTTCTCTTTCAGAGAAATGCATGTGAGTTTCTGTTGAATGCTTGTAAGTAGCTCTAGGCTCTTTCAAAGGAAAGTGATTTTCTCTGAAAGGACAGCATTTAGAAAGTAAAGCAACACTCCATTTCCTTCGCGCAATGAATTGAATTGTTGGAACATATTGCTTCTCTTTCAGAGAAACGCATGTGAGTTTCTTCCTAATGCTTGCAAGTAGCTTAAGACACTTTCAAAGGAAAGTGATTTTCTCTGAAAGGACAGCATTTAGAAAGTGAGGCAACACTCCATTCACTTCGCACAGTGAATTGATGTGTTGGAACAGACTGCTTCTCTTTCAGAGAAATGCATGTGAGTTTCTGTTGAATGCTTGTAAGTCGCTCAAGTCTCTTTCAAAGGAAAGTGATTTTCTCTGAAAGGACAGCATTTAGAAAGTAAACAACACTCCATTCCCTTCGCGCAATGAATTGAAGTGTTGGAACAGACTGCTTCTCTTTCATAGAAACGCATTAGTGTTTCTTGTGAATGCTTGCAAGTAGCTTAAGGCACGTTCAAAGGAAAGTGATTTTCTCTGAAAGGACAGCATTTAGAAAGTGAAGCAACACTCCATTCACTTCGCACAGAGAATTGAAGTGTTGGAACAGATTGCTTCTCTTTCAGAGAAATGCATGTGAATTTCTGTTGAATGCTTGTAAGTAGCTTAAGGCACATTCAAAGGAAAGGGATTTTCTCTAAAAGAGCAGCATTTAGAAAGTGAAGCAACACTCCATTCACTTCGCACAGTGAATTGAAGTGTTGGAACAGACTGCTTCTCTTTCAGAGAAACGCATGTGAGTTTTTTGTGAATGCTTGAAAGTAGTTTAAGGCACTTTCAATGGAAAGGGATTTTCTCTGAAAGGACAGCATTTAGAAAGTGAGGCAACACTCCATTCACTTCGCAAGAGAATTGAAGTGTTGGAACAGATTGCTTCTCTTTCAGAGAAATGCATGTGAGTTTCTGTTGAATGCTTGTAAGTAGGTTAAGGCACATTCAAAGGAAAGGGATTTTCTCTGAAAGGACAGCATTTAGAAAGTGAAGCAACACTCCATTCACTTCACACAGTGAATTGAAGTGTTGGAACAGACTGCTTCTCTTTCAGAGAAATGCATGTGAGTTTCTGTTGAATGCTTGTAAGTAGCTCTAGGCTCTTTCAAAGGAAAGTGATTTTCTCTGAAAGGACAGCATTTAGAAAGTAAAGCAACACTCCATTCCCTTCGCGCAATGAATTGAATTGTTGGAACAGATTGCTTCTCTTTCAGAGAAACGCATGTGAGTTTCTTCCTAATGCTTGCAAGTAGCTTAACGCACTTTCAAAGGAAAGTGATTTTCTCTGAAAGGACAGCATTTAGAAAGTGAAGCAACACTCCATTCACTTCGCACAGTGAATTGAAGTGTTGGAACAGACTGCTTCTCTTTCAGAGAAATGCATGTGAGTTTCTGTTGAATGCTTGTAAGTAGCTTAAGGCACTTTCAAAGGAAAGTTATTTTCTCTGAAAGGACAGCATTTAGAAAGTGAAGCAACACTCCATTCACTTCACAGAGTGAATTGAAGTATTGGGACAGACTGCTACTCTTTCAGAGAAACGCATGTGAGTTTCTGGTGAATGCTTGTAAGTAGCTTAAGGCACTTTCAAAGGAAAGTGATTTTCTCTGAAAGGACAGCATTTAGAAAGTGAAGCAACACTCCATTCACTTCGCACAGTGAATTGAAGTGTTGGAACAGACTGCTTCTCTTTCAGCGAAACGCATGTGAGATTTTGTGAATGCTTGAAAGTAGTTTAAGGCACTTTCAATGGAAAGTGATTTTCTCTGAAAGGACAGCATTTGGAAAGTGAGGCTACACTCCATTCACTTCGCACAGTGAATTGAAGTGTTGGAACAGACTGCTTCTGTTTCAGAGAAACGCATGTGAGTTTCTGGTGAATGCTTGTAAGTAGCTTAAGGCACTTTCAAAGGAAAGTGATTTTCATTGAAACGACAGCATTTAGAAAGTGAAGCAACACTCCATTCCCTTGTGCAGTGAATTGAAGTGTTGGAACAGAGTGCTTCACTTTCATATAAACGCATTAGTGTTTCTTGTGAATGCTTGCAAGTTGCTTAAGGCACTTTCAAAGGAAAGTGATTTTCTCTGAAAGGACATAATTTAGAAAGTGAAGCAACACTCCATTCACTTCGCACAGTGAAGTGAAGTGTTGGAACCGACGGCTTCTCTTTCAGAGAAATGCATGTGAGTTTCTGTTGAATGCTTGTCAGTAGCTTAAGGCACTTTCAAAGGAAAGTGATTTTCTCTAAAAGACAGCATTTAAAAAGTGAAGCAACACTCCATTCACATCGCACATTGAATTGAAGTGTTGGAACAGACTGCTTCTCTTTCAGAGAAACGCATGTGAGTTTCTGTTGAATGCTTGTAAGTAGCTTAAGGCACTTTCAAAGGAAAGTGATTTTCTCTGAAAGGACAGCATTTAGAAAGTGAGGCAACACTCCATTCACTTCACACAGTGAATTGAAGTGTTGGAACAGATTGCATCTCTTTCAGAGAAACGCATGTGAGTTTCTTCCTAATGCTTGCAAGTAGCTTAAGGCACTTTCAAAGGAAAGTGATTTTCTCTGAAAGGACAGCATTTAGAAAGTGAAGCAACACTCCATTCACTTCGCACAGTGAATTGAAGTGTTGGAACAGAGTGCTTCTCTTTCATAGAAACGCATTAGTGTTTCTTGTGAATGCTTGCAAGTTGCTTAAGGCACTTTCAAAGGAAAGTGATTTTCTCTGAAAGGACAGCATTTAGAAAGTGAAGCAACACTCCATTCACTTTGTACAGTGAATTGAAGTGTTGGAACAGACTGCTTCTCTTTCAGAGAAACGCATGTGAGTTTTTTTGAATGCTTGAAGTAGTTTAAGGCACTTTCAATGGAAAGTGATTTTCTCTGAAACGACAGAATTTAGAAAGTGAAGCAACACTCCATTCACTTCGCACAGTGAATTGAAGTGTAGGAACAGACTGCTTCTCTTTCAGAGAAACGCATGTGTGTTTCCTGTGAATGCTAGAAAGTAGCATAAGGCACTTTCAAAGAAAGTGATTTTCTCTGGAAGGACAGCATTTAGAAAGTGAAGTAACATTCCATTCACTTCGCACAGTGAATTGAAGTGTTGGAACCGCCTGCTTCTCTTTCTTAGAAATGCATGTGAGTTTCTGTTGAATGATTGTAAGTATCTCAAGGCTCTTTCAAAGGAAAGTGATTTTCTCTGAAAGGACAGCATTTAGAAAGTAAAGCAACACTCCATTCCCTTCGCGCAATGAATTGAAGTGTTGAAACAGACTGCTTCTCTTTCATAGAAACGCATTAGTGTTTCTTGTGAATGCTTGAAAGTAGCTTAAGGCACTTTCAAAGGAAAGTGATTTTCTCTGAAAGGACAGCATTTAGAAACTGAAGCAACACTCCATTCACTTGGCACAGAGAATTGAAGTGTTGGAACAGATTTCTTCTCTTTCAGAGAAATGCATGTGAGTTTCTGTTGAATGCTTGTAAGTAGCTTAAGGCACATTCAAAGGAAAGGGATTTTCTCTAAAAGGACAGCATTTAGAAAGTGAAGCAACACTCCATTCACTTCGCACAGTGCATTGAAGTGTTGGAACAGACTGCTTCTCTTTCAGAGAAACGCATGTGAGTTTTTTGTGAATGCTTGAAAGTAGTGTAAGGCACTTTCAATGGAAAGTGATTTTCTCTGAAAGGACAGCATTTAGAAAGTGAGGCAACACTCCATTCACTTCGCACAGTGAATTGAAGTGTTGGAACAGACTGCTTCTCTTTCAGAGAAACGCATGTGAGTTTCTTCCTAATGCTTGTAAGTAGCTTAAGGCACTTTCAAAGGAAAGTGATTTTCTCTGAAAGGACAGCATTTAGAAAGTGAAGCAACACTCCATTCACTTCACACAGTGAATTGAAGTGTTGGAACAGACTGCTTCTCTTTCAGAGAAATGCATGTGAGTTTCTGTTGAATGCTTGTAAGTAGCTCTAGGCTCTTTCAAAGGAAAGTGATTTTCTCTGAAAGGACAGCATTTAGAAAGTAAAGCAACACTCCATTCCCTTCGCGCAATGAATTGAATTGTTGGAACAGATTGCTTCTCTTTCAGAGAAACGCATGTGAGTTTCTTCCTAATGTTTGCAAGTAGCTTAAGACACTTTCAAAGGAAAGTGATTTTCTCTGAAAGGACAGCATTTAGAAAGTGAGGCAACACTCCATTCACTTCGCACAGTGAAATGATGTGTTGGAACAGATTGCTTCTCTTTCAGAGAAATGCATGTGAGTTTCTGTTGAATGCTTGTAAGTAGCTTAAGGCACATTCAAAGGAAAGGGATTTTCTCTGAAAGGACAGAATTTAGAAAGTGAAGCAACATTCCATTCACTTCACACAGGGAATTGAATTGTTGGAACAGACTGCTTCACTTTCAGAGAAATGCATGTGAGTTTCTGTTGAATGCTTGCAAGTAGCTCAAGGCTCTTTCAAAGGAAAGTGATTTTCTCTGAAAGGACAGCATTTAGAAAGTGAAGCAACACTCCATTCATTTCGAACAGTGAATTGAAATGTTGGAACAGACTGCTTCTCTTTCAGAGAAACGCATGTGAGTTTCTGGTGAATGCTTGCAAGTAGCTTAACGCACTTTCAAAGGAAAGTGATTTTCTCTGAAAGGACAGCATTCAGAAAGTGAAGCAACACTCCATTCACTTCGCACAGTGAATTGAAGGGTTGGAACAGACTGCTTCTCTTTCAGAGAAACGCATGTGTGTTTCTGTTGAATGCTTCTAAGTAGCTTAAGGCACTTTCAAAGGAAATTGATTTTCTCTGAAAGGACAGCATTTAGAAAGTGAGGCAACACTCCATTCACTTCACACAGTGAATTGAAGTATTGGAATAGATTGCTTCTCTTTCAGAGAAACGCATGTGAGTTTCTTCCTAATGCTTGCAAGTAGCTTAAGGCACTTTCAAAGGAAAGTGGTTTTCTCTGAAAGGACAGCATTTAGAAAGTGAAGCAACACTCCATTCATTTCGAACAGTGAATTGAAGTGTTGGAACAGACTGCATCTCTTTCAGAGAAACGCATGTGAGTTTCTGTTGAATGCTTGTAAGTAGCTTAAGGCACTTTCAAAGGAAAGTGATTTTCTCTGAAAGGACAGCATTTAGAAAGGGAAGCAACACTCCATTCACTTCACACAGTGAATTGAAGTGTTGGAACAGACTGCTTCTCTTTCAGAGAAACGCATGTGAGTTTCTGTTGAATGCTTGTAAGTAGCTTAAGGCACTTTCAAAGGAAAGTGATTTTCCCTGAAAGGACAGCATTTAGAAAGTGAAGCAACACTCCATTCTCTTCGCAGAGCGAATTGAAGTATTGGAACAGACTGCTTCTCTTTCAGAGAAACGCGTGTGAGTTTCTGGTGAATGCTTGTAAGTAGCTTAAGGCACTTTCAAAGGAAAGTGGTTTTCTCTGAAAGGACAGCATTTAGAAAGTGAAGCAACACTCCATTCCCTTCGTGCAGTGAATTGAAGTGTTGGAACAGAGTGCTTCTCTTTCATAGAAACGCATTAGTGTTTCTTGTGAATGCTTGCAAGTTGCTTAAGGCAATTTCAAAGGAAACTGATTTTCTCTGAAAGGACAGCATTTAGAAAGTGAAGCAACACTCCATTCACTTTGTACAGTGAATTGAAGTGTTGGAACAGACTGCCTCTCTTTCAGAGAAACGCATGTGAGTTTTTTTGAATGCTTGAAAGTGGTTTAAGGCACTTTCAATGTAAAGTGATTTTCTCTGAAAGGACAGAATTTAGAGAGTGAAGCAACACTCCATTCACTTCGCACAGTGAATTGAAGTGTTGGAACAGACTGCTTCTCTTTCAGAGAAACGCATGTGTGTTTCCTGTGAATGCTAGAAAGTAGCTTAAGGCACATTCAAAGGAAAGGGATTTTCCCTGAAAGGACAGAATTTAGAAAGTGAAGCAACATTCCATTCACTTCACACAGGGAATTGAATTGTTGGAACAGACTGCTTCACTTTCAGAGAAATGCATGTGAGTTTCTGTTGAATGCTTGCAAGTAGCTCAAGGCTCTTTCAAAGGAAAGTGATTTTCTCTGAAAGGACAGCATTTAGAAAGTGAAGCAACACTCCATTCATTTCGAACAGTGAATTGAAATGTTGGAACAGACTGCTTCTCTTTCAGAGAAACGCATGTGAGTTTCTGGTGAATGCTTGCAAGTAGCTTAACGCACTTTCAAAGGAAAGTGATTTTCTCTGAAAGGACAGCATTCAGAAAGTGAAGCAACACTCCATTCACTTCGCACAGTGAATTGAAGGGTTGGAACAGACTGCTTCTCTTTCAGAGAAACGCATGTGTGTTTCTGTTGAATGCTTCTAAGTAGCTTAAGGCACTTTCAAAGGAAATTGATTTTCTCTGAAAGGACAGCATTTAGAAAGTGAGGCAACACTCCATTCACTTCACACAGTGAATTGAAGTATTGGAATAGATTGCTTCTCTTTCAGAGAAACGCATGTGAGTTTCTTCCTAATGCTTGCAAGTAGCTTAAGGCACTTTCAAAGGAAAGTGGTTTTCTCTGAAAGGACAGCATTTAGAAAGTGAAGCAACACTCCATTCATTTCGAACAGTGAATTGAAGTGTTGGAACAGACTGCATCTCTTTCAGAGAAACGCATGTGAGTTTCTGTTGAATGCTTGTAAGTAGCTTAAGGCACTTTCAAAGGAAAGTGATTTTCTCTGAAAGGACAGCATTTAGAAAGTGAAGCACCACTCCATTCACTTCACACAGTGAATTGAAGTGTTGGAACAGACTGCTTCTCTTTCAGAGAAACGCATGTGAGTTTCTGTTGAATGCTTGTAAGTAGCTTAAGGCACTTTCAAAGGAAAGTGATTTTCCCTGAAAGGACAGCATTTAGAAAGTGAAGCAACACTCCATTCTCTTCGCAGAGCGAATTGAAGTATTGGAACAGACTGCTTCTCTTTCAGAGAAACGCATGTGAGTTTCTGGTGAATGCTTGTAAGTAGCTTAAGGCACTTTCAAAGGAAAGTGGTTTTCTCTGAAAGGACAGCATTTAGAAAGTGAAGCAACACTCCATTCCCTTCGTGCAGTGAATTGAAGTGTTGGAACAGAGTGCTTCTCTTTCATAGAAACGCATTAGTGTTTCTTGTGAATGCTTGCAAGTTGCTTAAGGCAATTTCAAAGGAAACTGATTTTCTCTGAAAGGACAGCATTTAGAAAGTGAAGCAACACTCCATTCACTTTGTACAGTGAATTGAAGTGTTGGAACAGACTGCCTCTCTTTCAGAGAAACGCATGTGAGTTTTTTTGAATGCTTGAAAGTGGTTTAAGGCACTTTCAATGTAAAGTGATTTTCTCTGAAAGGACAGAATTTAGAGAGTGAAGCAACACTCCATTCACTTCGCACAGTGAATTGAAGTGTTGGAACAGACTGCTTCTCTTTCAGAGAAACGCATGTGTGTTTCCTGTGAATGCTAGAAAGTAGCTTAAGGCACTTTCAAAGGAAAGTGATTTTCTCTGAAAGGACAGCATTTAGAAAGTGAAGCAACACTCCATTCACTTCGCACAGTCAATTGAAGTGTTGGAAGAGAAGGCTTCTCTTTCAGAGAAATGCATGTGAATTTCTTGTGAATGCTTGAAAGTTGCTTAAGGCACTTTCAAACAAAAGTGATTTTCTCTGAAAGGACAGGATTTAGGAAGTGAAGCAACACTCCATTCACTTCGCACAGTGAATTGAAGTGTTGGAACAGACTGCTTCTATTTCAGAGAAACGCATGTGTGTTTCCAGTGAATGCTTGAAAGTAGCTTAAGGCACTTTCAAAGGAAAGTGATTTTCTCTGAAAGGACAGCATTTAGAAAGTGAAGTAACATTCCATTCACTTCGCACAGTGAATTGAAGTGTTGGAACAGACTGCTTCTCTTTCAGAGAAATGCATATGAGTTTCTGTTGAAGGCTTGTAAGTAGCTCAAGGCTCTTTCAAAGGAAAGTGATTTTCTCTGAAAGGACAGCATTTAGAAAGTAAAGCAACACTCCATTCCCTTCGTGCAATGAATTGAAGTGTTGGAAAAGACTGCTTCTCTTTCATAGAAACGCATTAGTGTTTCTTGTGAATGCTTGCAAGAAGCTTAAGGCACTTTCAAAGGAAAGTGATTTTCTCTGAAAGGACAGCATTTAGAAAGTGAAGCAACACTCCATTCACTTCGCACAGAGAATTGAAGTGTTGGAACAGACTGCTTCTCTTTCAGAGAAACGCATGTGAGTTTTTTGTGAATGCTTGAAAGTAGTTTAAGGCACTTTCAATGGAAAGTGATTTTCTCTGAAAGGACAGCATTTAGAAAGTGAAGCAACACTCCATTCACTTTGCACAGTGAATTGAAGTGTTGGAACAGACTGCTTCTCTTTCAGAGAAACGCATGTGAGTTTCTTCCTAATGCTTGCAAGTAGCTTAAGGCACTTTCAAAGGAAAGTGATTTTCTCTGAAAGGACAGCATTTAGAAAGTGAAGCAACACTCCATTCACTTCGCACAGTGAATTGAAGTGTTGGAACAGACTGCTTCTCTTTCAGAGAAACGCATGTGAGTTTCTGGTGAATGCTTGTAAGTAGCTTAAGGCACTTTCAAAGGAAAGTGATTTTCTCTGAAAGGACAGCATTTAGAAAGTGAAGGAACACTCCATTCCCTTCGTGCAGTGAATTGAAGTGTTGGAACAGAGTGCTTCTCTTTCATATAAACGCATTAGTGTTTCTTGTGAATGCTTGCAAGTTGCTTAAGGCACTTTCAAAGGAAAGTGATTTTCTCTGAAAGGACAGCATTTAGAATGTGAAGCAACACTCCATACACTTTGCACAGTGAATTGAAGTGTTGGAACAGACTGCTTCCTTTAAGAGAAACGCATGTGAGTTTCTTCCTAATGCTTGCAAGTAGCTTAAGGCACTTTCAAAGGAAAGTGATTTTCTCTGAAAGGACAGCATTTAGAAAGTGAGGCAACACTCCATTCACTTCGCACAGTGAATTTAAGTGTTGGAACAGACTGCTTCTCTTTCAGATAAATGCATGTGAGTTTCTTCCTAATGCTTGCAAGTAGCTTAAGGCACTTTCAAAGGAAAGTGATTTTCTCTGAAAGGACAGCATTTAGAAAGTAAAGCAACACTCCATTCCCTTCGCACAATGAATTGAAGTGTTGGAACAGACTGCTTCTCTTTCATAGAAACGCATTAGTGTTTCTTGTGAATGCTTGCAAGTAGCTTAAGGCACTTTCAAAGTAAAGTGATTTTCTCTGAAAGGACAGCATTTAGAAAGTGAAGCAACACTCCATTCACTTCGCACAGAGAATTGAAGTATTGGAACAGATTGCTTCTCTTTCAGAGAAATGCATGTGAGTTTCTGTTGAATGCTTGTAAGTAGCTTAAGGCAGATTCAAAGGAAAGGGATTTTCTCTAAAAGGACAGCATTTAGAAAGTGAAGCAACACTCCATTCACTTCGCACAGTGAATTGAAGTGTTGGAACAGACTGCTTCTCTTTCAGAGAAACGCATCTGAGTTTCTGTTGAATGCTTGTAAGTACCTTAAGGCACTTTCAAAGGAAAGTGATTTTCTCTGAAAGGACAGCATTTAGAAAGTGAGGCAACACTCCATTCACTTCACACAGTGAATTGAAGTGTTGGAACAGATTGCTTCTCTTTCAGAGAAACGCATGTGAGTTTCTTCCTAATGCTTGCAAGTAGCTTAAGGCACTTTCAAAGGAAAGTGATTTTCTCTGAAAGGACAGCATTTAGAAAGTGAAGCAACACTCCATTCACTTCGCACAGTGAATTGAAGTGTTGGAACAGACTGCTTCTCTTTCAGAGAAACGCATGTGAGATTTTGTGAATGCTTGAAAGTAGTTTAAGGCACTTTCAATGGAAAGTGATTTTCTCTGAAAGGACAGCATTTCGAAAGTGAGGCTACACTCCATTCACTTCGCACAGTGAATTGAAGTGTTGGAACAGACTGCTTCTGTTTCAGAGAAACGCATGTGAGTTTCTGGTGAATGCTTGTAAGTAGCTTAAGGCACTTTCAAAGGAAAGTGATTTTCATTGAAACGACAGCATTTAGAAAGTGAAGCAACACTCCATTCCCTTGTGCAGTGAATTGAAGTGTTGGAACAGAGTGCTTCACTTTCATATAAACGCATTAGTGTTTCTTGTGAATGCTTGCAAGTTGCTTAAGGCACTTTCAAAGTAAAGTGATTTTCTCTGAAAGGACATAATTTAGAAAGTGAAGCAACACTCCATTCACTTCGCACAGTGAAGTGAAGTGTTGGAACCGACGGCTTCTCTTTCAGAGAAATGCATGTGAGTTTCTGTTGAATGCTTGTCAGTAGCTTAAGGCACTTTCAAAGGAAAGTGATTTTCTCTAAAAGACAGCATTTAGAAAGTGAAGCAACACTCCATTCACATCGCACATTGAATTGAAGTGTTGGAACAGACTGCTTCTCTTTCAGAGAAACGCATGTGAGTTTCTGTTGAATGCTTGTAAGTAGCTTAAGGCACTTTCAAAGGAAAGTGATTTTCTCTGAAAGGACAGCATTTAGAAAGTGAGGCAACACTCCATTCACTTCACACAGTGAATTGAAGTGTTGGAACAGATTGCTTCTCTTTCAGAGAAACGCATGTGAGTTTCTTCCTAATGCTTGCAAGTAGCTTAAGGCACTTTCAAAGGAAAGTGATTTTCTCTGAAAGGACAGCATTTAGAAAGTGAAGCAACACTCCATTCACTTCGCACAGTGAATTGAAGTGTTGGAACAGAGTGCTTCTCTTTCATAGAAACGCATTAGTGTTTCTTGTGAATGCTTGCAAGTTGCTTAAGGCACTTTCAAAGGAAAGTGATTTTCTCTGAAAGGACATAATTTAGAAAGTGAAGCAACACTCCATTCACTTTGTACAGTGAATTGAAGTGTTGGAACAGACTGCTTCTCTTTCAGAGAAACGCATGTGAGTTTTTTTGAATGCTTGAAGTAGTTTAAGGAACTTTCAATGGAATGTGATTTTCTCTGAAACGACAGAATTTAGAAAGTGAAGCAACACTCCATTCACTTCGCACAGTGAATTGAAGTGTAGGAACAGACTGCTTCTCTTTCAGAGAAACGCATGTGTGTTTCCTGTGAATGCTAGAAAGTAGCATAAGGCACTTTCAAAGAAAGTGATTTTCTCTGGAAGGACAGCATTTAGAAAGTGAAGTAACATTCCATTCACTTCGCACAGTGAATTGAAGTGTTGGAACCGCCTGCTTCTCTTTCTTAGAAATGCATGTGAGTTTCTGTTGAATGATTGTAAGTATCTCAAGGCTCTTTCAAAGGAAAGTGATTTTCTCTGAAAGGACAGCATTTAGAAAGTAAAGCAACACTCCATTCCCTTCGCGCAATGAATTGAAGTGTTGAAACAGACTGCTTCTCTTTCATAGAAACGCATTAGTGTTTCTTGTGAATGCTTGAAAGTAGCTTAAGGCACTTTCAAAGGAAAGTGATTTTCTCTGAAAGGACAGCATTTAGAAACTGAAGCAACACTCCATTCACTTGGCACAGAGAATTGAAGTGTTGGAACAGATTTCTTCTCTTTCAGAGAAATGCATGTGAGTTTCTGTTGAATGCTTGTAAGTAGCTTAAGGCACATTCAAAGGAAAGGGATTTTCTCTAAAAGGACAGCATTTAGAAAGTGAAGCAACACTCCATTCACTTCGCACAGTGCATTGAAGTGTTGGAACAGACTGCTTCTCTTTCAGAGAAACGCATGTGAGTTTTTTGTGAATGCTTGAAAGTAGTGTAAGGCACTTTCAATGGAAAGTGATTTTCTCTGAAAGGACAGCATTTAGAAAGTGAGGCAACACTCCATTCACTTCGCACAGTGAATTGAAGTGTTGGAACAGACTGCTTCTGTTTCAGATAAACGCATGTGAGTTTCTGGTGAATGCTTGTAAGTAGCTTAAGGCACTTTCAAAGGAAAGTGATTTTCTCTGAAAGGACAGCATTTAGAAAGTGAAGCAACACTCCATTCCCTTCTTGCAGTGAATTGAAGTGTTGGAACATAGTGCTTCTCTTTCATATAAACGCATTAGTGTTTCTTGTGAATGCTTGCAAGTTGCTTAAGGCACTTTCAAAGGAAAGTGATATTCTCTGAAAGGACAGCATTTCGAAAGTGAAGCAACACTCCATACACTTTGCACAGTGAATTGAAGTGTTGAAACAGACTGCTTCTCTTTCAGAGAAACGCATGTGAGCTTTTTGTGAATGCTTGAAAGTAGTTTAAGGCACTTTCAAAAGAAAGTGATTTTCTCTGAAAGGACAGAATTTAGAAAGTGAAGCAACACTCCATTCACTTCGCACATTGAATTGAAGTGTTGGAACAGACTGCTTCTCTTTCAGAGAAACGCATGTGAGTTTCTGGTGAATGCTTGTAAGTAGCTTAAGGCACTTTCAAAGGAAAGTGATTTTCTCTGAAAGGACAGCATTTAGAAAGTGAGGCAACACTCCATTCACTTCGCACAGAGAATTGAAGTGTTGGAACAGATTGCTTCTCTTTCAGGGAAATGCATGTGAGTTTCTGTTGAATGCTTGTAAGTAGCTTAAGGCACATTCAGAGGAAAGGGATTTTCTCTGAAAGGACAGCATTTAGAAAGTGAAGCAACACTCCATTCACTTCGCACAGTGAATTGAAGTGTTGTAACAGACTGCTTCTATTTCAGAGAAACGCATGTGAGTTTCTTCCTAATGCTTGCAAGTAGCTTAAGGCACTTTCAAAGGAAAATGATTTTCTCTGAAAGGACAGCATTTAGAAAGTGAAGCAACACTCCATTCACATCGCACAGTGAATTGAAGTGTTGGAACAGACTGCTTCTCTTTCAGAGAAACGCATGTGAGTTTCTTCCTAATGCTTGCAAGTAGCTTAAGGCACTTTCAAAGGAAAGTGATTTTCTCTAAAAGGACAGCATTTGGAAAGTGAAGCACCACTCCATTCACTTCGCACAGTGAATTGAAGTGTTGGAACAGACTGCTTCTCTTTCAGAGAAACGTATGTGAGTTTCTGTTGAATGCTTGTAAGTAGCTTAAGGCACTTTCAAAGGAAAGTGATTTTCTCTGAAAGGACAGCATTTAGAAAGTGAGGCAACACTCCATTCACTTCACACAGTGAATTGAAGTGTTGGAACAGACTGCTTCCTTTTAGAGAAACGCATGTGAGTTTCCTCCTAATGCTTCCAAGTAGCTTAAGGCACTTTCAAAGGAAAGTGATTTTCTCTGAAAGGACAGCATTTAGAAAGTGAGGCAACACTCCATTCACTTCGCACAGTGAATTTAAGTGTTGGAACAGACTGCTTCTCTTTCAGATAAATGCATGTGAGTTTCTTCCTAATGCTTGCAAGTAGCTTAAGGCACTTTCAAAGGAAAGTGATTTTCTCTGAAAGGACAGCATTTAGAAAGTAAAGCAACACTCCATTCCCTTCGTGCAATGAATTGAAGTGTTGGAACAGACTGCTTCTCTTTCATAAAAACGCATTAGTGTTTCTTGTGAATGCTTGCAAGTTGCTTAAGGCACTTCCAAAGTAAAGTGATTTTCTCTGAAAGGACATAATTTAGAAAGTGAAGCAACACTCCATTCACTTCGCACAGTGAATTGAAGTGTTGGAACAGACTGATTCTCTTTCAGAGAAATGCATGTGAGTTTCTGTTGAATGCTTGTAAGTAGCTTAAGGCACTTTCAAAGGAAAGTGATTTTCTCTGAAAGGACAGCATTTAGAAAGTGAAGCAACACTCCATTCACTTCTCAGAGTGAATTGAAGTATTGGAACAGACTGCTTCTCTTTCAGAGAAACGCATGTGAGTTTCTGGTGAATGCTTGTAAGTAGCTTAAGGCACTTTCAAAGGAAAGTGATTTTCTCTGAAAGGACAGCATTTAGAAAGTGAAGCAACACTCCATTCACTTCGAACATTGAATTGAAGTGTTGGAACAGAGAGCTTCTCGTTCATATAAACGCATTAGTGTTTCTTGTGAATGCTTGCAAGTTGCTTAAGGCACTTTCAAAGTAAAGTGATTTTCTCTGAAAGGACATAATTTAGAAAGTGAAGCAACACTCCATTCACTTCGCACAGTGAAGTGAAGTGTTGGAACAGACTGCTTCTTCTTCAGAGAAATGCATGTGAGTTTCTGTTGAATGCTTGTAAGTAGCTTAAGGCACTTTCAAAGGAAAGTGATTTTCTCTAAAAGGACAGCATTTAGAAAGTGAAGCAACACTCCCTTCACTTCGTACGTTGAATTGAAGTGTTGGAACAGACTGCTTCTCTTTCAGAGAAACGCATGTGAGTTTCTGTTGAATGCTTGTAAGTAGCTTAAGGCACTTTCAAAGGAAAGTGATTTTCTCTGAAAGGACAGCATTTAGAAAGTGAGGCAACACTCCATTCACTTCACACAGCGAAATGAAGTGTTGGAACAGATTGCTTCTCTTTCAGAGAAACGCATGTGAGTTTCTTCCTAATGCTTGCAAGGAGCTTAAGGCACTTTCAAAGGGAAGTGATTTTCTCTGAAAGGACAGCATTTAGAAAGTGAATCAACACTCCATTCACTTCGCACAGTGAATTGAAGTGTTGGAACAGAGTGCTTCTCTTTCATAGAAACGCATTAGTGTTTCTTGTGAATGCTTGCAAGTTGCTTAAGGCAGTTTCAAAGGAAAGTGATTTTCTCTGAAAGTACATAATTTAGAAAGTGAAGCAACACTCCATTCACTTTGTACAGTGAATTGAAGTGTTGGAACAGACTGCTTCTCTTTCAGAGAAACGCACGTGAGTTTTTTTGAATGCTTGAAAGTAGTTTAAGGCACTTTCAATGGAAAGTGATTTTCTTGAAAGGATACAATTTAGAAAGTGAAGCAACACTCCATTCACTTCGCACAGTGAATTGAAGTGTTGGAACAGACTGCTTCTATTTCAGAGAAACGCATGTGTGTTTCCTGTGAATGCTAGAAAGTAGCTTAAGGCACTTTCAAAGGAAAGTGATTTTCTCTGAAAGGACAGCATTTAGAAAGTGAAGTAACATTCCATTCACTTCGCACAGTGAATTTAAGTGTTGGAACCGCCTGCTTCTCTTTCAGAGAAATGCATGTGAGTCTCTGTTGAATGCTTGTAAGTAGCTCAAGGCTCTTTCAAAGGAAAGTGATTTTCTCTGAAAGGACAGCATTTAGAAAGTGAAGCAACACTCCATTCCCTTCGCGCAATGAATTGAAGTGTTGGAACAGACTGCTTCTCTTCCATAGAAACGCATTAGTGTTTCTTGTGAATACTTGCAAGTAGCTTAAGGCACTTTCAAAGGAAAGTGATTTTGTCTGAAGGGACAGCATTTAGAAAGTGAAGCAACACTCCATTCACTTCGCACAGAGAATTGAAGTGTTGGAACAGATTGCTTCTCTTTCAGAGAAATGCATGTGAGTTTCTGTTGAATGCTTGTAAGTAGCTTAAGGCACATTCAAAGGAAAGGGATTTTCTCTAAAAGGACAGCATTTAGAAAGTGAAGCAACACTCCATTCACTTCGCACAGTGAATTGAAGTGTTGGAACAGACAGCTTCTCTTTCAGAGAAACGCATGTGAGTTTTTTGTGAATGCTTGAAAATAGTTTAAGGCACTTTCAATGGAAAGTGATTTTCTCTGAAAGGACAGCATTTAGAAATTGAGGCAACACTCCATTCACTTCGCAAGGTGAATTGAAGTGTTGGAACAGACTGCTGCTGTTTCAGAGAAACGCATGTGAGTTTCTGGTGAATGCTTGTAAGTAGCTTAAGGCACTTTCAAAGGAAAGTGATTTTCTCTGAAAGGACAGCATTTAGAAAGTGAAGTAACACACCATTCACTTCGCACAGTGAATTGAAGTGTTGGAACAGATTGCTTCTCTTTCAGAGAAATGCATGTGAGTTTCTGTTGAATGCTTGTAAGTAGCTTAAGTCACTTTCAAAGGAAAGTGATTTTCTCTGAAAGGACAGCATTTAGAAAGTGACGCAACACTCCATTCACTTCGCAGAGTGAATTGAAGTATTGGAACAGACTGCTTCTCTTTCAGAGAAACGCATGTGAGTTTCTGGTGAATGCTTGTAAGTAGCTTAAGGCACTTTCAAAGGAAAGTGATTTTCTCTGAAAGGACAGCATTTAGAAAGTGAAGCAACACTCCATTCACTTCGCGCATTGAATTGAAGTGTTGGAACAGACTGCTTCTCTTTCAGAGAAACGCATGTGAGTTTCTTGTGAATGCTTGCAAGTTGCTTAAGGTACTTTCAAAGGAAAGTGATTTTCTCTGAAAGGACAGCATTTAGAAACTGAAGCAACACTCCATTCACTTCGCACCGTGAATTGAAGTGTTGGAAAAGACTGCTTCTCTTTAAGAGAAACGCATGTGAGTTTTTTGTGAATGCTTGAAAGTAGTTTAAGGCACTTTCAAAGGAATGTGATTTTCTCTGAAAGGACAGCATTTATAAAGTGAAGCAACACTCCATTCCCTACGTGCAGTGAATTGAAGTGTTGGAACAGAGTGCTTCTCTTTCATAGAAACGCATTAGTGTTTCTTGTGAATGCTTGCAAGTAGCTTAAGGCACTTTCAAAGGAAAGTGATTTTGTCTGAAAGGACAGCATTTAGAAAGTGAAGCAACACTCCATTCACTTCGCACAGAGAATTGAAGTGTTGGAACAGATTGCTTCTCTTTCAGAGAAATGCATGTGAGTTTCTGTTGAATGCTTGTAAGTAGCTTAAGGCACATTCAAAGGAAAGGGATTTTCTCTAAAAGGACAGCATTTAGAAAGTGAAGCAACACTCCATTCACTTCGCACAGTGAATTGAAGTGTTGGAACAGACAGCTTCTCTTTCAGAGAAACGCATGTGAGTTTTTTGTGAATGCTTGAAAATAGTTTAAGGCACTTTCAATGGAAAGTGATTTTCTCTGAAAGGACAGCATTTAGAAAGTGAGGCAACACTCCATTCACTTCGCAAGGTGAATTGAAGTGTTGGAACAGACTGCTTCTCTTTCAGAGAAACGCATGTGTGTTTCCTGTGAATGCTAGAAAGTAGCTTAAGGCACTTTCAAAGGAAAGTGATTTTCTCTGAAAGGACAGCATTTAGAAAGTGAAGTAACATTCCATTCACTTCGCACAGTGAATTGAAGTGTTGGAACCGCCTGCTTCTCTTTCAGAGAAATGCATGTGAGTTTCTGTTGAATGCTTGTAAGTAGCTCAAGGCTCTTTCAAAGGAAAGTGATTTTCTCTGGAAGGACAGCATTTAGAAAGTAAAGCAACACTCCATTCACTTTGCACAGTGAATTGAAGTGTTGGAACAGACTGCTTCTCTTTCAGAGAAACGCATGTGAGTTTCTTCCTAATGCTTGCAAGTAGCTTAAGGCACTTTCAAAGGAAAGTGATTATCTCTGAAAGGACAGCATTTAGAAAGTGAAGCAACACTCCATTCACTTCGCACAGTGAATTGAAGTGTTGGAACAGACTGCTTCTGTTTCAGAGAAACGCATGTGAGTTTCTGGTGAATGCTTGTAAGTAGCTTAAGGCACTTTCAAAGGAAAGTGATTTTCTCTGAAAGGACAGCATTTAGAAAGTGAAGGAACACTCCATTCCCTTCGCGAAATGAATTGAAGTGTTGGAACAGACTGCTTCTCTTCCATAGAAACGCATTAGTGTTTCTTGTGAATACTTGCAAGTAGCTTAAGGCACTTTCAAAGGAAAGTGATTTTCTCTGAAAGGACAGCATTTAGAAAGTGAAGCAACACTCCATTCACTTCGCACAGAGAATTGAAGTGTTGGAACAGATTGCTTCTCTTTCAGAGAAATGCATGTGAGTTTCTGTTGAATGCTTGTAAGTAGATTAAGGCACATTCAAAGGAAAGGGATTTTCTCTAAAAGGACAGCATTTAGAAAGTGAAGCAACACTCCATTCACTTCGCACAGTGAATTGAAGTGTTGGAACAGACAGCTTCTCTTTCAGAGAAACGCATGTGAGTTTTTTGTGAATGCTTGAAAATAGTTTAAGGCACTTTCAATGGAAAGTGATTTTCTCTGAAAGGACAGCATTTAGAAAGTGAGGCAACACTCCATTCACTTCGCAAGGTGAATTGAAGTGTTGGAACAGACTGCTTCTGTTTCAGAAAAACGCATGTGAGTTTCTGGTGAATGCTTGTAAGTAGCTTAAGGCACTTTCAAAGGAACGTGATTTTCTCTGAAAGGACAGCATTTAGAAAGTGAAGCAACACTCCATTCACTTCGCACAGTGAATTGAAGTGTTGGAACAGATTGCTTCTCTTTCAGAGAAATGCATGTGAGTTTCTGTTGAATGCTTGTAAGTAGCTTAAGGCACTTTCAAAGGAAAGTGATTTTCTCTGAAAGGACAGCATTTAGAAAGTGAAGCAACACTCCATTCACTTCGCAGAGTGAATTGAAGTATTGGAACAGACTGTAGTATGAGGGGGCCGGCTTGTTGGGGTTTCCATTCCTGCCCAGTACCACACAGCCGGCAACTCCCAAGGAAAATCACACACAGGACTCCATAAGGTTATAAACTGATTGGCCCATTAGGTCAGGCTACTTATTAGTTCTTATAACTTATCTTAACCCATTATTCTGATCTATGTTAGCCACACGGGCTCAGTACCTTTTTCAGCTGTCAGCTTACATGTTGCCTCTTTGGCGGTCTGCGCAGGAGTGGCAGAGGAACCTCCTTGCTTCCCAGAATTCTCCTGTTCTCATTGCATCACCTCTACTTCCTGTCTGGTTTTCCCATCTATACTGCCTGCCTGGCCAATCAGCGTTTTATTAAAATATGATTGACAGAATACAGACAATTCTCCCGCATCATTTCCCTCTTTTTTTTTTAAACAAAGGAAAATACCCACAGTCCATTTGTTGGGAATGTGGGCGTAGTATTTCAGGCTACTTCCTGCTGGTTGGGGGCGCTGATAATCTTATGGGTACCTAAAGAAAATTTAGAATTATCATTATGTCCTGACTGGAGTATCCTGTGAGTCTTGATCATCTCAGGCAGCAGTCTTGAACCTGTTCTGGATGAAGAACTCAGACATTTGGGCCAACTGTTCTAAAGCTGAGTCAGGAAGCCTTTCTCAGATGAGAGTGCTTGCTTGCCTCTAGCAAGCAAAGTAGACCCAAGAAATTGCTGCTACCAACAAAACATACTTTATTCTTTCCCAAGCTTTCTCAGGCTTTCTGTGGATTCATTTATCCACGTCTGGGCGCCATATGTAGTATGAGGGGGCCGGCTTGTTGGGGTTTCCATTCCTGCCCAGTACCACACAGCCGGCAACTCCCAAGGAAAATCACACACAGGACTCCATAAGGTTATAAACTGATTGGCCCATTAGGTCAGGCTACTTATTAGTTCTTATAACTTATCTTAACCCATTATTCTGATCTATGTTAGCCACACGGGCTCAGTACCTTTTTCAGCTGTCAGCTTACATGTTGCCTCTTCGGCGGTCTGCGCAGGAGTGGCAGAGGAACCTCCTTGCTTCCCAGAATTCTCCTGTTCTCATTGCATCACCTCTACTTCCTGTCTGGTTTTCCCATCTATACTGCCTGCCTGGCCAATCAGCGTTTTATTAAAATATGATTGACAGAATACAGACAATTCTCCCGCATCAACAGACTGCTTCTCTTTCAGAGAAACGCATGTGAGTTTCTTGTGAATGCTTGCAAGTTGCTTAAGGCACTTTCAAAGGAAAGTGATTTTCTCTGAAAGGACAGCATTTAGAAACTGAAGCAACACTCCATTCACTTCGCACAGTGAATTGAAGTGTTGGAAAAGACTGCTTCTCTTTAGAAGAAACGCATGTGAGTTTTTTGTGAATGCTTGAAAGTAGTTTAAGGCACTTTCAAAGGAAAGTGATTTTCTCTGAAAGGACAGCATTTAGAAAGTGAAGCAACACTCCATTCCCTTCGTGCAGTGAATTGAAGTGTTGGAACAGAGTGCTTCTCTTTCATAGAAACGCATTAGTGTTTCTTGTGAATGCTTGCAAGTTGCTTAAGGCACTTTCAAAGGAAAGTGATTTTCTCTGAAAGGACAGCATTTAGAAAGTGAAGCAACACTCCATTCACTTTGTACAGTGAATTGAAGTGTTGGAACAGACTGCTTCTCTTTCAGAGAAACGCATGTGAGTTTTTTTGAATGCTTGAAAGTAGTTTAAGGCACTTTCAATGGAAAGTGATTTTCTCTGAAAGGACAGAATTTAGAAAGTGAAGCAACACTCCATTCACTTCGCACAGTGAATTGAAGTGTTGGAACAGACTGCTTCTCTTTCAGAGAAACGCATGTGTGTTTCCTGTGAATGCTAGAAAGTAGCTTAAGGCACTTTCAAAGGAAAGTGATTTTCTCTGAAAGGACAGCATTTAGAAAGTGAAGTAACATTCCATTCACTTCGCACAGTGAATTGAAGTGGTGGAACCGCCTGCTTCTCTTTCAGAGAAATGCATGTGAGTTTCTGTTGAATGCTTGTAAGTTGCTCAAGGCTCTTTCAAAGGAAAGTGATTTTCTCTGAAAGGACAGCATTTGGAAAGTGAAGCACCACTCCATTCACTTCACACAGTGAATTGAAGTTTTGGAACAGACTTCTTCTCTTTCAGAGAAACGCATGTGAGTTTCTTCCTAATGCTTGCAAGTAGCTTAAGGCACTTTCAAAGGAAAGTGATTTTCTCTGAAAGGACAGCATTTAGAAAGTGAAGCAACACTCCATTCACTTCGCACAGAGAATTGAAGTGTTGAAACAGATTGCTTCTCTTTCAGAGAAATGCATGTGAGTTTCTGTTGAATGCTTGTAAGTAGCTTCAGGCACATTCAGAGGAAAGGGATTTTCTCTGAAAGGACAGCATTTAGAAAGTGAAGCAACACTCCATTCACTTCGCACAGTGAATTGAAGTGTTGGAACAGACTGCTTCTCTTTCAGAGAAACGCCTGTGAGTTTCTTATAATGCTTGCAAGTAGCTTAAGGCACTTTCAAAGGAAAGTGATTTTCTCTAAAAGGACAGCATTTGGAAAGTGAAGCACCACTCCATTCACTTCGCACAGTGAATTGAAGTGTTGGAACAGACTGCTTCTCTTTCAGAGAAACGCATGTGAGTTTCTGTTGAATGCTTGTAAGTAGCTTAAGGCACTTTCAAAGGAAAGTGATTTTCTCTGAAAGGACAGCATTTAGAAAGTGAGGCAACACTCCATTCACTTCACACAGTGAATTGAAGTGTTGGAACAGACTGCTTCCTTTTAGAGAAACGCATGTGAGTTTCTTCCTAATGCTTGCAAGTAGCTTAAGGCACTTTCAAAGGAAAGTGATTTTCTCTGAAAGGACAGCATTTAGAAAGTGAGGCAACACTCCATTCACTTCACACAGTGAATTTAAGTGTTGGAACAGACTGCTTCTCTTTCAGATAAATGCATGTGACTTTCTTCCTAATGCTTGGAAGTAGCTTAAGGCACTTTCAAAGGAAAGTGATTTTCTCTGAAAGGACAGCATTTAGAAAGTAAAGCAACACTCCATTCCCTTCGCACAATGAATTGAAGTGTTGGAACAGACTGCTTCTCTTTCATAGAAACGCATTAGTGTTTCTTGTGAATGCTTGCAAGTAGCTTAAGGCACTTTCAAAGGAAAGTGATTTTCTCTGAAAGGACAGCATTTAGAAAGTGAAGCAACACTCCATTCACTTCGCACAGAGAATTGAAGTGTTGGAACAGATTGCTTCTCTTTCAGAGAAATGCATGTGAGTTTCTGTTGAATGCTTGTAAGTAGCTTAAGGTACATTCAAAGGAAAGGGATTTTCTCTAAAAGGACAGCATTTAGAAAGTGAAGCAACACTCCATTCACTTCGCACAGTGCATTGAAGTGTTGGAACAGACTGCTTCTCTTTCAGAGAAACGCATGTGAGTTTCTTCCTAATGCTTGCAAGTAGTTTAAGACACTTTCAACGGAAAGTGATTTTCTCTGAAAGGACAGCATTTAGAAAGTGAGGCAACACTCCATTCACTTCGCACAGTGAATTGAAGTGTTGGAACAGACTGCTTCTCTTTCAGAGAAACGTATGTGAGTTTCTGTTGAATGCTTGTAAGTAGCTTAAGGCACTTTCAAAGGAAAGTGATTTTCTCTGAAAGGACAGCATTTAGAAAGTGAGGCAACACTCCATTCACTTCACACAGTGAATTGAAGTGTTGGAACAGACTGCGTCCTTTTAGAGAAACGCATGTGAGTTTCTTCCTAATGCTTGCAAGTAGCTTAAGGCACTTTCAAAGGAAAGTGATTTTCTCTGAAAGGACAGGATTTAGAAAGTGAGGCAACACTCCATTCACTTCGCACAGTGAATTGAAGTGTTGGAACAGACTGCTTCTCTTTCAGAGAAATGCATGTGAGTTTCTTCCTAATGCTTGCAAGTAGCTTAAGGCACTTTCAAAGGAAAGTGATTTTCTCTGAAAGGACAGCATTTAGAAAGTAATGCAACACTCCATTCTCTTCGCGCAATGAATTGAAGTGTTGGAACAGACTGCTTCTCTTTCATAGAAACGCATTAGTGTTTCTTGTGAATGCTTGCAAGTAGCTTAAGGCACTTTCAAAGGAAAGTGATTTTCTCTGAAAGGACAGCATTTAGAAAGTGAAGCAACACTCCATTCACTTCGCACAGAGAATTGAAGTGTTGGAACAGATTGCTTCTCTTTCAGAGAAATGCATGTGAGTTTCTGTTGAATGCTTGTAAGTAGCTTAAGGCACTTTCAAAGGAAAGGGATTTTCTCTAAAAGGACAGCATTTAGAAAGTGAGGCAACACTCCATTCACTTCGAACAGTGAATTGAAGTGTTGGAACAGACTGCTTCTGTTTCAGAGAAACGCATGTGAGTTTCTGGTGAATGCTTGTAAGTAGCTTAAGGCACTTTCAAAGGAAAGTGATTTTCTCTGAAAGGACAGCATTTAGAAAGTGAAGCAACACTCCATTCCCTTCGTGCAGTGAATTGAAGTTTTGGAACAGAGTGCTTCTCTTTCATAGAAATGCATTAGTGTTTCTTGTGAATGCTTGCAAGTTGCTTAAGGCACTTTCAAAGAAAAGTGATTTTCTCTGAAAGGACAGCATTTAGAAAGTGAAGCAACACTCCATTCACTTCGCACGTTGAATTGAAGTTTTGGAACAGACTGCTTCTCTTTCAGAGAAACGCATGTGAGTTTCTGTTGAATGCTTGTAAGTAGCTTAAGGCACTTTCAAAGGAAAGTGATTTTCTCTGAAAGGACAGCATTTAGAAAGTGAGGCAACACTCCATTCACTTCACACAGCGAAATGAAGTGTTGGAACAGATTGCTTCTCTTTCAGAGAAACGCATGTGAGTTTCTTCCTAATGCTTGCAAGTAGCTTAAGGCACTTTCAAAGGGAAGTGATTTTCTCTGAAAGGACAGCATTTAGAAAGTGAATCAACACTCCATTCACTTCGCACAGTGAATTGAAGTGTTGGAACAGAGTGCTTCTCTTTCATAGAAACGCATTAGTGTTTCTTGTGAATGCTTGCAAGTTGCTTAAGGCACTTTCAAAGGAAAGTGATTTTCTCTGAAAGTACATAATTTAGAAAGTGAAGCAACACTCCATTCACTTTGTACAGTGAATTGAAGTGTTGGAACAGACTGCTTCTCTTTCAGAGAAACGCACGTGAGTTTTTTTGAATGCTTGAAAGTAGTTTAAGGCACTTTCAATGGAAAGTGATTTTCTTGAAAGGATAGCATTTAGAAAGTGAAGCAACACTCCATTCACTTCGCACAGTGAATTGAAGTGTTGGAACAGACTGCTTCTCTTTCAGAGAAACGCATGTGTGTTTCCTGTGAATGCTAGAAAGTAGCTTAAGGCACTTTCAAAGGAAAGTGATTTTCTCTGAAAGGACAGCATTTAGAAAGTGAAGTAACATTCCATTCACTTCGCACAGTGAATTTAAGTGTTGGAACCGCCTGCTTCTCTTTCAGAGAAATGCATGTGAGTTTCTGTTGAATGCTTGTAAGTAGCTCAAGGCTCTTTCAAAGGAAAGTGATTTTCTCTGAAAGGACAGCATTTAGAAAGTGAAGCAACACTCCATTCCCTTCGCGCAATGAATTGAAGTGTTGGAACAGACTGCTTCTCTTCCATAGAAATGCATTAGTGTTTCTTGTGAATACTTGCAAGTAGCTTAAGGCACTTTCAAAGGAAAGTGATTTTGTCTGAAGGGACAGCATTTAGAAAGTGAAGCAACACTCCATTCACTTCGCACAGAGAATTGAAGTGTTGGAACAGATTGCTTCTCTTTCAGAGAAATGCATGTGAGTTTCTGTTGAATGCTTGTAAGTAGCTTAAGGCACATTCAAAGGAAAGGGATTTTCTCTAAAATTACAGCATTTAGAAAGTGAAGCAACACTCCATTCACTTCGCACAGTGAATTGAAGTGTTGGAACAGACAGCTTCTCTTTCAGAGAAACGCATGTGAGTTTTTTGTGAATGCTTGAAAATAGTTTAAGGCACTTTCAATGGAAAGTGATTTTCTCTGAAAGGACAGCATTTAGAAAGTGAGGCAACACTCCATTCACTTCGCAAGGTGAATTGAAGTGTTGGAACAGACTGCTGCTGTTTCAGAGAAACGCATGTGAGTTTCTGGTGAATGCTTGTAAGTAGCTTAAGGCACTTTCAAAGGAAAGTGATTTTCTCTGAAAGGACAGCATTGAGAAAGTGAAGTAACACACCATTCACTTCGCACAGTGAATTGAAGTGTTGGAACAGATTGCTTCTCTTTCAGAGAAATGCATGTGAGTTTCTGTTGAATGCTTGTAAGTAGCTTAAGTCACTTTCAAAGGAAAGTGATTTTCTCTGAAAGGACAGCATTTAGAAAGTGACGCAACACTCCATTCACTTCGCAGAGTGAATTGAAGTATTGGAACAGACTGCTTCTCTTTCAGAGAAACGCATGTGAGTTTCTGGTGAATGCTTGTAAGTAGCTTAAGGCACTTTCAAAGGAAAGTGATTTTCTCTGAAAGGACAGCATTTAGAAAGTGAAGCAACACTCCATTCACTTCGCGCATTGAATTGAAGTGTTGGAACAGACTGCTTCTCTTTCAGAGAAACGCATGTGAGTTTCTTGTGAATGCTTGCAAGTTGCTTAAGGTACTTTCAAAGGAAAGTGATTTTCTCTGAAAGGACAGCATTTAGAAACTGAAGCAACACTCCATTCACTTCGCACCGTGAATTGAAGTGTTGGAAAAGACTGCTTCTCTTTAAGAGAAACGCATGTGAGTTTTTTGTGAATGCTTGAAAGTAGTTTAAGGCACTTTCAAAGGAAAGTGATTTTCTCTGAAAGGACAGCATTTATAAAGTGAAGCAACACTCCATTCCCTACGTGCAGTGAATTGAAGTGTTGGAACAGAGTGCTTCTCTTTCATAGAAACGCATTAGTGTTTCTTGTGAATGCTTGCAAGTAGCTTAAGGCACTTTCAAAGGAAAGTGATTTTGTCTGAAAGGACAGCATTTAGAAAGTGAAGCAACACTCCATTCACTTCGCACAGAGAATTGAAGTGTTGGAACAGATTGCTTCTCTTTCAGAGAAATGCATGTGAGTTTCTGTTGAATGCTTGTAAGTAGCTTAAGGCACATTCAAAAGAAAGGGATTTTCTCTAAAAGGACAGCATTTAGAAAGTGAAGCAACACTCCATTCACTTCGCACAGTGAATTGAAGTGTTGGAACAGACAGCTTCTCTTTCAGAGAAACGCATGTGAGTTTTTTGTGAATGCTTGAAAATAGTTTAAGGCACTTTCAATGGAAAGTGATTTTCTCTGAAAGGACAGCATTTAGAAAGTGAGGCAACACTCCATTCACTTCGCAAGGTGAATTGAAGTGTTGGAACAGACTGCTTCTCTTTCAGAGAAACGCATGTGTGTTTCCTGTGAATGCTAGAAAGTAGCTTAAGGCACTTTCAAAGGAAAGTGATTTTCTCTGAAAGGACAGCATTTAGAAAGTGAAGTAACATTCCATTCACTTCGCACAGTGAATTGAAGTGTTGGAACCGCCTGCTTCTCTTTCAGAGAAATGCATGTGAGTTTCTGTTGAATGCTTGTAAGTAGCTCAAGGCTCTTTCAAAGGAAAGTGATTTTCTCTGGAAGGACAGCATTTAGAAAGTAAAGCAACACTCCTTTCACTTTGCACAGTGAATTGAAGTGTTGGAACAGACTGCTTCTCTTTCAGAGAAACGCATGTGAGTTTCTTCCTAATGCTTGCAAGTAGCTTAAGGCACTTTCAAAGGAAAGTGATTATCTCTGAAAGGACAGCATTTAGAAAGGGAAGCAACACTCCATTCACTTCGCACAGTGAATTGAAGTGTTGGAACAGACTGCTTCTGTTTCAGAGAAACGCATGTGAGTTTCTGGTGAATGCTTGTAAGTAGCTTAAGGCACTTTCAAAGGAAAGTGATTTTCTCTGAAAGGACAGCATTTAGAAAGTGAAGGAACACTCCATTCCCTTCGCGAAATGAATTGAAGTGTTGGAACAGACTGCTTCTCTTCCAGAGAAACGCATTAGTGTTTCTTGTGAATACTTGCAAGTAGCTTAAGGCACTTTCAAAGGAAAGTGATTTTCTCTGAAAGGACAGCATTTAGAAAGTAATGCAACACTCCATTCCCTTCGCGCAATGAATTGAAGTGTTGGAACAGACTGCTTCTCTTTCACAGAAACGCATTAGTGTTTCTTGTGAATGCTTGCAAGTAGCTTAAGGCACTTTCAAAGGAAAGTGATTTTCTCTGAAAGGACAGGATTTAGAAAGTGAGGCAACACTCCATTCACTTCGCACAGTGAATTGAAGTGTTGGAACAGACTGCTTCTCTTTCAGAGAAATGCATGTGAGTTTCTTCCTAATGCTTGCAAGTAGCTTAAGGCACTTTCAAAGGAAAGTGATTTTCTCTGAAAGGACAGCATTTAGAAAGTAATGCAACACTCCATTCCCTTCGCGCAATGAATTGAAGTGTTGGAACAGACTGCTTCTCTTTCAGAGAAACGCATGTGAGTTTCTGGTGAATGCTTGTAAGTAGCTTAAGGCACTTTCAAAGGAAAGTGATTTTCTCTGAAAGGACAGCATTTAGAAAGTGAAGCAACACTCCATTCACTTCGCGCATTGAATTGAAGTGTTGGAACAGACTGCTTCTCTTTCAGAGAAACGCATGTGAGTTTCTTGTGAATGCTTGCAAGTTGCTTAAGGTACTTTCAAAGGAAAGTGATTTTCTCTGAAAGGACAGCATTTAGAAACTGAAGCAACACTCCATTCACTTCGCACCGTGAATTGAAGTGTTGGAAAAGACTGCTTCTCTTTAAGAGAAACGCATGTGAGTTTTTTGTGAATGCTTGAAAGTAGTTTAAGGCACTTTCAAAGGAAAGTGATTTTCTCTGAAAGGACAGCATTTATAAAGTGAAGCAACACTCCATTCCCTACGTGCAGTGAATTGAAGTGTTGGAACAGAGTGCTTCTCTTTCATAGAAACACATTAGTGTTTCTTGTGAATGCTTGCAAGTAGCTTAAGGCACTTTCAAAGGAAAGTGATTTTGTCTGAAAGGACAGCATTTAGAAAGTGAAGCAACACTCCATTCACTTCGCACAGAGAATTGAAGTGTTGGAACAGATTGCTTCTCTTTCAGAGAAATGCATGTGAGTTTCTGTTGAATGCTTGTAAGTAGCTTAAGGCACATTCAAAAGAAAGGGATTTTCTCTAAAAGGACAGCATTTAGAAAGTGAAGCAACACTCCATTCACTTCGCACAGTGAATTGAAGTGTTGGAACAGACAGCTTCTCTTTCAGAGAAACGCATGTGAGTTTTTTGTGAATGCTTGAAAATAGTTTAAGGCACTTTCAATGGAAAGTGATTTTCTCTGAAAGGACAGCATTTAGAAAGTGAGGCAACACTCCATTCACTTCGCAAGGTGAATTGAAGTGTTGGAACAGACTGCTTCTCTTTCAGAGAAACGCATGTGTGTTTCCTGTGAATGCTAGAAAGTAGCTTAAGGCACTTTCAAAGGAAAGTGATTTTCTCTGAAAGGACAGCATTTAGAAAGTGAAGTAACATTCCATTCACTTCGCACAGTGAATTGAAGTGTTGGAACCGCCTGCTTCTCTTTCAGAGAAATGCATGTGAGTTTCTGTTGAATGCTTGTAAGTAGCTCAAGGCTCTTTCAAAGGAAAGTGATTTTCTCTGGAAGGACAGCATTTAGAAAGTAAAGCAACACTCCTTTCACTTTGCACAGTGAATTGAAGTGTTGGAACAGACTGCTTCTCTTTCAGAGAAACGCATGTGAGTTTCTTCCTAATGCTTGCAAGTAGCTTAAGGCACTTTCAAAGGAAAGTGATTATCTCTGAAAGGACAGCATTTAGAAAGGGAAGCAACACTCCATTCACTTCGCACAGTGAATTGAAGTGTTGGAACAGACTGCTTCTGTTTCAGAGAAACGCATGTGAGTTTCTGGTGAATGCTTGTAAGTAGCTTAAGGCACTTTCAAAGGAAAGTGATTTTCTCTGAAAGGACAGCATTTAGAAAGTGAAGGAACACTCCATTCCCTTCGCGAAATGAATTGAAGTGTTGGAACAGACTGCTTCTCTTCCATAGAAACGCATTAGTGTTTCTTGTGAATACTTGCAAGTAGCTTAAGGCACTTTCAAAGGAAAGTGATTTTCTCTGAAAGGACAGCATTTAGAAAGTAATGCAACACTCCATTCCCTTCGCGCAATGAATTGAAGTGTTGGAACAGACTGCTTCTCTTTCATAGAAACGCATTAGTGTTTCTTGTGAATGCTTGCAAGTAGCTTAAGGCACTTTCAAAGGAAAGTGATTTTCTCTGAAAGGACAGGATTTAGAAAGTGAGGCAACACTCAATTCACTTCGCACAGTGAATTGAAGTGTTGGAACAGACTGCTTCTCTTTCAGAGAAATGCATGTGAGTTTCTTCCTAATGCTTGCAAGTAGCTTAAGGCACTTTCAAAGGAAAGTGATTTTCTCTGAAAGGACAGCATTTAGAAAGTAATGCAACACTCCATTCCCTTCGCGCAATGAATTGAAGTGTTGGAACAGACTGCTTCTCTTTCATAGAAACGCATTAGTGTTTCTTGTGAATGCTTGCAAGTAGCTTAAGGCACTTTCAAAGGAAAGTGATTTTCTCTGAAAGGACAGCATTTAGAAAGTGAAGCAACACTCCATTCACTTCGCACAGAGAATTGAAGTGTTGGAACAGATTGCTTCTCTTTCAGAGAAATGCATGTGAGTTTCTGTTGAATGCTTGTAAGTAGCTAAAGGCACTTTCAAAGGAAAGGGATTTTCTCTAAAAGGACAGCATTTAGAAAGTGAGGCAACACTCCATTCACTTCGAACAGTGAATTGAAGTGTTGGAACAGACTGCTTCTGTTTCAGAGAAACGCATGTGAGTTTCTGGTGAATGCTTGTAAGTAGCTTAAGGCACTTTCAAAGGAAAGTGATTTTCTCTGAAAGGACAGCATTTAGAAAGTGAAGCAACACTCCATTCCCTTCGTGCAGTGAATTGAAGTTTTGGAACAGAGTGCTTCTCTTTCATAGAAATGCATTAGTGTTTCTTGTGAATGCTTGCAAGTTGCTTAAGGCACTTTCAAAGTAAAGTGATTTTCTCTGAAAGGACATAATTTAGAAAGTGAAGCAACACTCCATTCACTTCGCACAGTGAAGTGAAGTGTTGGAACAGACTGCTTCTTCTTCAGAGAAATGCATGTGAGTTTCTGTTGAATGCTTGTAAGTAGCTTAAGGCACTTTCAAAGGAAAGTGATTTTCTCTAAAAGGACAGCATTTAGAAAGTGAAGCAACACTCCATTCACTTCGCACGTTGAATTGAAGTTTTGGAACAGACTGCTTCTCTTTCAGAGAAACGCATGTGAGTTTCTGTTGAATGCTTGTAAGTAGCTTAAGGCACTTTCAAAGGAAAGTGATTTTCTCTGAAAGGACAGCATTTAGAAAGTGAGGCAACACTCCATTCACTTCACACAGCGAAATGAAGTGTTGGAACAGATTGCTTCTCTTTCAGAGAAACGCATGTGAGTTTCTTCCTAATGCTTGCAAGTAGCTTAAGGCACTTTCAAAGGGAAGTGATTTTCTCTGAAAGGACAGCATTTAGAAAGTGAATCAACACTCCATTCACTTCGCACAGTGAATTGAAGTGTTGGAACAGAGTCCTTCTCTTTCATAGAAACGCATTAGTGTTTCTTGTGAATGCTTGCAAGTTGCTTAAGGCACTTTCAAAGGAAAGTGATTTTCTCTGAAAGTACATAATTTAGAAAGTGAAGCAACACTCCATTCACTTTGTACAGTGAATTGAAGTGTTGGAACAGACTGCTTCTCTTTCAGAGAAACGCACGTGAGTTTTTTTGAATGCTTGAAAGTAGTTTAAGGCACTTTCAATGGAAAGTGATTTTCTTGAAAGGATAGCATTTAGAAAGTGAAGCAACACTCCATTCACTTCGCACAGTGAATTGAAGTGTTGGAACAGACTGCTTCTCTTTCAGAGAAACACATGTGTGTTTCCTGTGAATGCTAGAAAGTAGCTTAAGGCACTTTCAAAGGAAAGTGATTTTCTCTGAAAGGACAGCATTTAGAAAGTGAAGTAACATTCCATTCACTTCGCACAGTGAATTTAAGTGTTGGAACCGCCTGCTTCTCTTTCAGAGAAATGCATGTGAGTTTCTGTTGAATGCTTGTAAGTAGCTCAAGGCTCTTTCAAAGGAAAGTGATTTTCTCTGAAAGGACAGCATTTAGAAAGTGAAGCAACACTCCATTCCCTTCGCGCAATGAATTGAAGTGTTGGAACAGACTGCTTCTCTTCCATAGAAACGCATTAGTGTTTCTTGTGAATACTTGCAAGTAGCTTAAGGCACTTTCAAAGGAAAGTGATTTTGTCTGAAGGGACAGCATTTAGAAAGTGAAGCAACACTCCATTCACTTCGCACAGAGAATTGAAGTGTTGGAACAGATTGCTTCTCTTTCAGAGAAATGCATGTGAGTTTCTGTTGAATGCTTGTAAGTAGCTTAAGGCACATTCAAAGGAAAGGGATTTTCTCTAAAATTACAGCATTTAGAAAGTGAAGCAACACTCCATTCACTTCGCACAGTGAATTGAAGTGTTGGAACAGACAGCTTCTCTTTCAGAGAAACGCATGTGAGT
The DNA here is from genome assembly GCF_982192425.1 of Myodes glareolus. Classification (NCBI taxonomy): domain Eukaryota; kingdom Metazoa; phylum Chordata; class Mammalia; order Rodentia; family Cricetidae; genus Myodes; species Myodes glareolus. Next base: position 108,146,767 of record NC_142034.1, on the reverse strand, counting down.
TTTTTGTGAATGCTTGAAAATAGTTTAAGGCACTTTCAATGGAAAGTGATTTTCTCTGAAAGGACAGCATTTAGAAAGTGAGGCAACACTCCATTCACTTCGCAAGGTGAATTGAAGTGTTGGAACAGACTGCTGCTGTTTCAGAGAAACGCATGTGAGTTTCTGGTGAATGCTTGTAAGTAGCTTAAGGCACTTTCAAAGGAAAGTGATTTTCTCTGAAAGGACAGCATTTAGAAAGTGAAGTAACACACCATTCACTTCGCACAGTGAATTGAAGTGTTGGAACAGATTGCTTCTCTTTCAGAGAAATGCATGTGAGTTTCTGTTGAATGCTTGTAAGTAGCTTAAGTCACTTTCAAAGGAAAGTGATTTTCTCTGAAAGGACAGCATTTAGAAAGTGACGCAACACTCCATTCACTTCGCAGAGTTAATTGAAGTATTGGAACAGACTGCTTCTCTTTCAGAGAAACGCATGTGAGTTTCTGGTGAATGCTTGTAAGTAGCTTAAGGCACTTTCAAAGGAAAGTGATTTTCTCTGAAAGGACAGCATTTAGAAAGTGAAGCAACACTCCATTCACTTCGCGCATTGAATTGAAGTGTTGGAACAGACTGCTTCTCTTTCAGAGAAACGCATGTGAGTTTCTTGTGAATGCTTGCAAGTTGCTTAAGGTACTTTCAAAGGAAAGTGATTTTCTCTGAAAGGACAGCATTTAGAAACTGAAGCAACACTCCATTCACTTCGCACCGTGAATTGAAGTGTTGGAAAAGACTGCTTCTCTTTAAGAGAAACGCATGTGAGTTTTTTGTGAATGCTTGAAAGTAGTTTAAGGCACTTTCAAAGGAAAGTGATTTTCTCTGAAAGGACAGCATTTATAAAGTGAAGCAACACTCCATTCCCTACGTGCAGTGAATTGAAGTGTTGGAACAGAGTGCTTCTCTTTCATAGAAACGCATTAGTGTTTCATGTGAATGCTTGCAAGTAGCTTAAGGCACTTTCAAAGGAAAGTGATTTTGTCTGAAAGGACAGCATTTAGAAAGTGAAGCAACACTCCATTCACTTCGCACAGAGAATTGAAGTGTTGGAACAGATTGCTTCTCTTTCAGAGAAATGCATGTGAGTTTCTGTTGAATGCTTGTAAGTAGCTTAAGGCACATTCAAAGGAAAGGGATTTTCTCTAAAAGGACAGCATTTAGAAAGTGAAGCAACACTCCATTCACTTCGCACAGTGAATTGAAGTGTTGGAACAGACAGCTTCTCTTTCAGAGAAACGCATGTGAGTTTTTTGTGAATGCTTGAAAATAGTTTAAGGCACTTTCAATGGAAAGTGATTTTCTCTGAAAGGACAGCATTTAGAAAGTGAGGCAACACTCCATTCACTTCGCAAGGTGAATTGAAGTGTTGGAACAGACTGCTTCTCTTTCAGAGAAACGCATGTGTGTTTCCTGTGAATGCTAGAAAGTAGCTTAAGGCACTTTCAAAGGAAAGTGATTTTCTCTGAAAGGACAGCATTTAGAAAGTGAAGTAACATTCCATTCACTTCGCACAGTGAATTGAAGTGTTGGAACCGCCTGCTTCTCTTTCAGAGAAATGCATGTGAGTTTCTGTTGAATGCTTGTAAGTAGCTCAAGGCTCTTTCAAAGGAAAGTGATTTTCTCTGGAAGGACAGCATTTAGAAAGTAAAGCAACACTCCATTCACTTTGCACAGTGAATTGAAGTGTTGGAACAGACTGCTTCTCTTTCAGAGAAACGCATGTGAGTTTCTTCCTAATGCTTGCAAGTAGCTTAAGGCACTTTCAAAGGAAAGTGATTATCTCTGAAAGGACAGCATTTAGAAAGTGAAGCAACACTCCATTCACTTCGCACAGTGAATTGAAGTGTTGGAACAGACTGCTTCTGTTTCAGAGAAACGCATGTGAGTTTCTGGTGAATGCTTGTAAGTAGCTTAAGGCACTTTCAAAGGAAAGTGATTTTCTCTGAAAGGACAGCATTTAGAAAGTGAAGGAACACTCCATTCCCTTCGCGAAATGAATTGAAGTGTTGGAACAGACTGCTTCTCTTGCATAGAAACGCATTAGTGTTTCTTGTGAATACTTGCAAGTAGCTTAAGGCACTTTCAAAGGAAAGTGATTTTCTCTGAAAGGACAGCATTTAGAAAGTAATGCAACACTCCATTCCCTTCGCGCAATGAATTGAAGTGTTGGAACAGACTGCTTCTCTTTCATAGAAACGCATTAGTGTTTCTTGTGAATGCTTGCAAGTAGCTTAAGGCACTTTCAAAGGAAAGTGATTTTCTCTGAAAGGACAGCATTTAGAAAGTGAAGCAACACTCCATTCACTTCGCACAGAGAATTGAAGTGTTGGAACAGATTGCTTCTCTTTCAGAGAAATGCATGTGAGTTTCTGTTGAATGCTTGTAAGTAGCTTAAGGCACTTTCAAAGGAAAGGGATTTTCTCTAAAAGGACAGCATTTAGAAAGTGAGGCAACACTCCATTCACTTCGAACAGTGAATTGAAGTGTTGGAACAGACTGCTTCTGTTTCAGAGAAACGCATGTGAGTTTCTGGTGAATGCTTGTAAGTAGCTTAAGGCACTTTCAAAGGAAAGTGATTTTCTCTGAAAGGACAGCATTTAGAAAGTGAAGCAACACTCCATTCCCTTCGTGCAGTGAATTGAAGTTTTGGAACAGAGTGCTTCTCTTTCATAGAAACGCATTAGTGTTTCTTGTGAATGCTTGCAAGTTGCTTAAGGCACTTTCAAAGTAAAGTGATTTTCTCTGAAAGGACATAATTTAGAAAGTGAAGCAACACTCCATTCACTTCGCACAGTGAAGTGAAGTGTTGGAACAGACTGCTTCTTCTTCAGAGAAATGCATGTGAGTTTCTGTTGAATGCTTGTAAGTAGCTTAAGGCACTTTCAAAGGAAAGTGATTTTCTCTAAAAGGACAGCATTTAGAAAGTGAAGCAACACTCCATTCACTTCGCACGTTGAATTGAAGTTTTGGAACAGACTGCTTCTCTTTCAGAGAAACGCATGTGAGTTTCTGTTGAATGCTTGTAAGTAGCTTAAGGCACTTTCAAAGGAAAGTGATTTTCTCTGAAAGGACAGCATTTAGAAAGTGAGGCAACACTCCATTCACTTCACACAGCGAAATGAAGTGTTGGAACAGATTGCTTCTCTTTCAGAGAAACGCATGTGAGTTTCTTCCTAATGCTTGCAAGTAGCTTAAGGCACTTTCAAAGGGAAGTGATTTTCTCTGAAAGGACAGCATTTAGAAAGTGAATCAACACTCCATTCACTTCGCACAGTGAATTGAAGTGTTGGAACAGAGTGCTTCTCTTTCATAGAAACGCATTAGTGTTTCTTGTGAATGCTTGCAAGTTGCTTAAGGCACTTTCAAAGGAAAGTGATTTTCTCTGAAAGTACATAATTTAGAAAGTGAAGCAACACTCCATTCACTTTGTACAGTGAATTGAAGTGTTGGAACAGACTGCTTCTCTTTCAGAGAAACGCACGTGAGTTTTTTTGAATGCTTGAAAGTAGTTTAAGGCACTTTCAATGGAAAGTGATTTTCTTGAAAGGATAGAATTTAGAAAGTGAAGCAACACTCCATTCACTTCGCACAGTGAATTGAAGTGTTGGAACAGACTGCTTCTCTTTCAGAGAAACGCATGTGTGTTTCCTGTGAATGCTAGAAAGTAGCTTAAGGCACTTTCAAAGAAAAGTGATTTTCTCTGAAAGGACAGCATTTAGAAAGTGAAGTAACATTCCATTCACTTCGCACAGTGAATTTAAGTGTTGGAACCGCCTGCTTCTCTTTCAGAGAAATGCATGTGAGTTTCTGTTGAATGCTTGTAAGTAGCTTAAGGCACATTCAAAGGAAAGGGATTTTCTCTAAAAGGACAGCATTTAGAAAGTGAAGCAACACTCCATTCACTTCGCACAGTGAATTGAAGTGTTGGAACAGACAGCTTCTCTTTCAGAGAAACGCATGTGAGTTTTTTGTGAATGCTTGAAAATAGTTTAAGGCACTTTCAATGGAAAGTGATTTTCTCTGAAAGGACAGCATTTAGAAAGTGAGGCAACACTCCATTCACTTCGCAAGGTGAATTGAAGTGTTGGAACAGACTGCTTCTCTTTCAGAGAAACGCATGTGTGTTTCCTGTGAATGCTAGAAAGTAGCTTAAGGCACTTTCAAAGGAAAGTGATTTTCTCTGAAAGGACAGCATTTAGAAAGTGAAGCAACACTCCATTCACTTCGCACAGTGAATTGAAGTGTTGGAACAGAGTGCTTCTCTTTCATAGAAACGCATTAGTGTTTCTTGTGAATGCTTGCAAGTTGCTTAAGGCACTTTCAAAGGAAAGTGATTTTCTCTGAAAGTACATAATTTAGAAAGTGAGGCAACACTCCATTCACTTTGTACAGTGAATTGAAGTGTTGGAACAGACTGCTTCTCTTTCAGAGAAACGCACGTGAGTTTTTTTGAATGCTTGAAAGTAGTTTAAGGCACTTTCAATGGAAAGTGATTTTCTTGAAAGGATAGAATTTAGAAAGTGAAGCAACACTCCATTCACTTCGCACAGTGAATTGAAGTGTTGGAACAGACTGCTTCTCTTTCAGAGAAACGCATGTGTGTTTCCTGTGAATGCTAGAAAGTAGCTTAAGGCACTTTCAAAGGAAAGTGATTTTCTCTGAAAGGACAGCATTTAGAAAGTGAAGTAACATTCCATTCACTTCGCACAGTGAATTTAAGTGTTGGAACCGCCTGCTTCTCTTTCAGAGAAATGCATGTGAGTTTCTGTTGAATGCTTGTAAGTAGCTCAAGGCTCTTTCAAAGGAAAGTGATTTTCTCTGAAAGGACAGCATTTAGAAAGTGAAGCAACACTCCATTCCCTTCGCGCAATGAATTGAAGTGTTGGAACAGACTGCTTCTCTTCCATAGAAACGCATTAGTGTTTCTTGTAAATACTTGCAAGTAGCTTAAGGCACTTTCAAAGGAAAGTGATTTTGTCTGAAGGGACAGCATTTAGAAAGTGAAGCAACACTCCATTCACTTCGCACAGAGAATTGAAGTGTTGGAACAGATTGCTTCTCTTTCAGATAAATGCATGTGAGTTTCTGTTGAATGCTTGTAAGTAGCTTAAGGCACATTCAAAGGAAAGGGATTTTCTCTAAAATTACAACATTTAGAAAGTGAAGCAACACTCCATTCACTTCGCACAGTGAATTGAAGTGTTGGAACAGACAGCTTCTCTTTCAGAGAAACGCATGTGAGTTTTTTGTGAATGCTTGAAAATAGTTTAAGGCACTTTCAATGGAAAGTGATTTTCTCTGAAAGGACAGCATTTAGAAAGTGAAGTAACACACCATTCACTTCGCACAGTGAATTGAAGTGTTGGAACAGATTGCTTCTCTTTCAGAGAAATGCATGTGAGTTTCTGTTGAATGCTTGTAAGTAGCTTAAGTCACTTTCAAAGGAAAGTGATTTTCTCTGAAAGGACAGCATTTAGAAAGTGACGCAACACTCCATTCACTTCGCAGAGTGAATTGAAGTATTGGAACAGACTGCTTCTCTTTCAGAGAAACGCATGTGAGTTTCTGGTGAATGCTTGTAAGTAGCTTAAGGCACTTTCAAAGGAAAGTGATTTTCTCTGAAAGGACAGCATTTAGAAAGTGAAGCAACACTCCATTCACTTCGCGCATTGAATTGAAGTGTTGGAACAGACTGCTTCTCTTTCAGAGAAACGCATGTGAGTTTCTTGTGAATGCTTGCAAGTTGCTTAAGGTACTTTCAAAGGAAAGTGATTTTCTCTGAAAGGACAGCATTTAGAAACTGAAGCAACACTCCATTCACTTCGCACCGTGAATTGAAGTGTTGGAACAGACAGCTTCTCTTTCAGAGAAATGCATGTGAGTTTTTTGTGAATGCTTGAAAATAGTTTAAGGCACTTTCAATGGAAAGTGATTTTCTCTGAAAGGACAGCATTTAGAAAGTGAGGCAACACTCCATTCCCTTCGCGAAATGAATTGAAGTGTTGGAACAGACTGCTTCTCTTCCATAGAAACGCATTAGTGTTTCTTGTCAATACTTGCAAGTAGCTTAAGGCACTTTCAAAGGAAAGTGATTTTCTCTGAAAGGACAGCATTTAGAAAGTGAAGCAACACTCCATTCACTTCGCACAGAGAATTGAAGTGTTGGAACAGATTGCTTCTCTTTCAGAGAAATGCATGTGAGTTTCTGTTGAATGCTTGTAAGTAGATTAAGGCACATTCAAAGGAAAGGGATTTTCTCTAAAAGGACAGCATTTAGATAGTGAAGCAACACTCCATTCACTTCGCACAGTGAATTGAAGTGTTGGAACAGACAGCTTCTCTTTCAGAGAAACGCATGTGAGTTTTTTGTGAATGCTTGAAAATAGTTTAAGGCACTTTCAATGGAAAGTGATTTTCTCTGAAAGGACAGCATTTAAAAAGTGAGGCAACACTCCATTCACTTCGCAAGGTGAATTGAAGTGTTGGAACAGACTGCTTCTGTTTCAGAGAAACGCATGTGAGTTTCTGGTGAATGCTTGTAAGTAGCTTAAGGCACTTTCAAAGGAACGTGATTTTCTCTGAAAGGACAGCATTTAGAAAGTGAAGCAACACTCCATTCACTTCGCACAGTGAATTGAAGTGTTGGAACAGATTGCTTCTCTTTCAGAGAAATGCATGTGAGTTTCTGTTGAATGCTTGTAAGTAGCTTAAGGCACTTTCAAAGGAAAGTGATTTTCTCTGAAAGGACAGCATTTAGAAAGTGAAGCAACACTCCATTCACTTCGCAGAGTGAATTGAAGTATTGGAACAGACTGTAGTATGAGGGGGCCGGCTTGTTGGGGTTTCCATTCCTGCCCAGTACCACACAGCCGGCAACTCCCAAGGAAAATCACACACAGGACTCCATAAGGTTATAAACTGATTGGCCCATTAGGTCAGGCTACTTATTAGTTCTTATAACTTATCTTAACCCATTATTCTGATCTATGTTAGCCACACGGGCTCAGTACCTTTTTCAGCTGTCAGCTTACATGTTGCCTCTTTGGCGGTCTGCGCAGGAGTGGCAGAGGAACCTCCTTGCTTCCCAGAATTCTCCTGTTCTCATTGCATCACCTCTACTTCCTGTCTGGTTTTCCCATCTATACTGCCTGCCTGGCCAATCAGCGTTTTATTAAAATATGATTGACAGAATACAGACAATTCTCCCGCATCATTTCCCTCTTTTTTTTTAAACAAAGGAAAATACCCACAGTCCATTTGTTGGGAATGTGGGCGTAGTATTTCAGGCTACTTCCTGCTGGTTGGGGGCGCTGATAATCTTATGGGGACCTAAAGAAAATTTAGAATTATCATTAAGTCCTGACTGGAGTATCCTGTGAGTCTTGATCATCTCAGGCAGCAGTCTTGAACCTGTTCTGGATGAAGAACTCAGACATTTGGGCCAACTGTTCTAAAGCTGAGTCAGGAAGCCTTTCTCAGATGAGAGTGCTTGCTTGCCTCTAGCAAGCAAAGTAGACCCAAGAAATTGCTGCTACCAACAAAACATACTTTACTCTATTCTTTCCCAAGCTTTCTCAGGCTTTCTGTGGATTCATTTATCCACGTCTGGGCGCCATATGTAGTATGAGGGGGCCGGCTTGTTGGGGTTTCCATTCCTGCCCAGTACCACACAGCCGGCAACTCCCAAGGAAAATCACACACAGGACTCCATAAGGTTATAAACTGATTGGCCCATTAGGTCAGGCTACTTATTAGTTCTTATAACTTATCTTAACCCATTATTCTGATCTATGTTAGCCACACGGGCTCAGTACCTTTTTCAGCTGTCAGCTTACATGTTGCCTCTTCGGCGGTCTGCGCAGGAGTGGCAGAGGAACCTCCTTGCTTCCCAGAATTCTCCTGTTCTCATTGCATCACCTCTACTTCCTGTCTGGTTTTCCCATCTATACTGCCTGCCTGGGCAATCAGCGTTTTATTAAAATATGATTGACAGAATACAGACAATTCTCCCGCATCAACAGACTGCTTCTCTTTCAGAGAAACACATGTGAGTTTCTGGTGAATGCTTGTAAGTAGCTTAAGGCACTTTCAAAGAAAGTGATTTTCTCTGAAAGGACAGCATTTAGAAAGTGAAGCAACACTCCATTCACTTCGCGAATTGAATTGAAGTGTTGGAACAGACTGCTTCTCTTTCAGAGAAACGCATGTGAGTTTCTTGTGAATGCTTGCAAGTTGCTTAAGGCACTTTCAAAGGAAAGTGATTTTCTCTGAAAGGACAGCATTTAGAAACTGAAGCAACACTCCATTCACTTCGCACAGTGAATTGAAGTGTTGGAAAAGACTGCTTCTCTTTAGAAGAAACGCATGTGAGTTTTTTGTGAATGCTTGAAAGTAGTTTAAGGCACTTTCAAAGGAAAGTGATTTTCTCTGAAAGGACAGCATTTAGAAAGTGAAGCAACACTCCATTCCCTTCGTGTAGTGAATTGAAGTGTTGGAACAGAGTGCTTCTCTTTCATAGAAACGCATTAGTGTTTCTTGTGAATGCTTGCAAGTTGCTTAAGGCACTTTCAAAGGAAAGTGATTTTCTCTGAAAGGACAGCATTTAGAAAGTGAAGCAACACTCCATTCACTTTGTACAGTGAATTGAAGTGTTGGAACAGACTGCTTCTCTTTCAGAGAAACGCATGTGAGTTTTTTTGAATGCTTGAAAGTAGTTTAAGGCACTTTCAATGGAAAGTGATTTTCTCTGAAAGGACAGAATTTAGAAAGTGAAGCAACACTCCATTCACTTCGCACAGTGAATTGAAGTGTTGGAACAGACTGCTTCTCTTTCAGAGAAACGCATGTGTGTTTCCTGTGAATGCTAGAAAGTAGCTTAAGGCACTTTCAAAGGAAAGTGATTTTCTCTGAAAGGACAGCATTTAGAAAGTGAAGTAACATTCCATTCACTTCGCACAGTGAATTGAAGTGGTGGAACCGCCTGCTTCTCTTTCAGAGAAATGCATGTGAGTTTCTGTTGAATGCTTGTAAGTTGCTCAAGGCTCTTTCAAAGGAAAGTGATTTTCTCTGAAAGGACAGCATTTGGAAAGTGAAGCACCACTCCATTCACTTCACACAGTGAATTGAAGTTTTGGAACAGACTTCTTCTCTTTCAGAGAAACGCATGTGAGTTTCTTCCTAATGCTTGCAAGTAGCTTAAGGCACTTTCAAAGGAAAGTGATTTTCTCTGAAAGGACAGCATTTAGAAAGTGAAGCAACACTCCATTCACTTCGCACAGAGAATTGAAGTGTTGAAACAGATTGCTTCTCTTTCAGAGAAATGCATGTGAGTTTCTGTTGAATGCTTGTAAGTAGCTTCAGGCACATTCAGAGGAAAGGGATTTTCTCTGAAAGGACAGCATTTAGAAAGTGAAGCAACACTCCATTCACTTCGCACAGTGAATTGAAGTGTTGGAACAGACTGCTTCTCTTTCAGAGAAACGCATGTGAGTTTCTTATAATGCTTGCAAGTAGCTTAAGGCACTTTCAAAGGAAAGTTATTTTCTCTGAAAGGACAGCATTTAGAAAGTGAAGCAACACTCCATTCACTTCACAGAGTGAATTGAAGTATTGGGACAGACTGCTACTCTTTCAGAGAAACGCATGTGAGTTTCTGGTGAATGCTTGTAAGTAGCTTAAGGCACTTTCAAAGGAAAGTGATTTTCTCTGAAAGGACAGCATTTAGAAAGTGAAGCAACACTCCATTCACTTCGCACAGTGAATTGAAGTGTTGGAACAGACTGCTTCTCTTTCAGAGAAACGCATGTGAGATTTTGTGAATGCTTGAAAGTAGTTTAAGGCACTTTCAATGGAAAGTGATTTTCTCTGAAAGGACAGCATTTGGAAAGTGAGGCTACACTCAATTCACTTCGCACAGTGAATTGAAGTGTTGGAACAGACTGCTTCTGTTTCAGAGAAACGCATGTGAGTTTCTGGTGAATGCTTGTAAGTAGCTTAAGGCACTTTCAAAGGAAAGTGATTTTCATTGAAACGACAGCATTTAGAAAGTGAAGCAACACTCCATTCCCTTGTGCAGTGAATTGAAGTGTTGGAACAGAGTGCTTCACTTTCATATAAACGCATTAGTGTTTCTTGTGAATGCTTGCAAGTTGCTTAAGGCACTTTCAAAGTAAAGTGATTTTCTCTGAAAGGACATAATTTAGAAAGTGAAGCAACACTCCATTCACTTCGCACAGTGAAGTGAAGTGTTGGAACAGACGGCTTCTCTTTCAGAGAAATGCATGTGAGTTTCTGTTGAATGCTTGTCAGAGCTTAAGGCACTTTCAAAGGAAAGTGATTTTCTCTAAAAGACAGCATTTAGAAAGTGAAGCAACACTCCATTCACATCGCACATTGAATTGAAGTGTTGGAACAGACTGCTTCTCTTTCAGAGAAACGCATGTGAGTTTCTGTTGAATGCTTGTAAGTAGCTTAAGGCACTTTCAAAGGAAAGTGATTTTCTCTGAAAGGACAGCATTTAGAAAGTGAGGCAACACTCCATTCACTTCACACAGTGAATTGAAGTGTTGGAACAGATTGCTTCTCTTTCAGAGAAACGCATGTGAGTTTCTTCCTAATGCTTGCAAGTAGCTTAAGGCACTTTCAAAGGAAAGTGATTTTCTCTGAAAGGACAGCATTTAGAAAGTGAAGCAACACTCCATTCACTTCGCACAGTGAATTGAAGTGTTGGAACAGAGTGCTTCTCTTTCATAGAAACGCATTAGTGTTTCTTGTGAATGCTTGCAAGTTGCTTAAGGCACTTTCAAAGGAAAGTGATTTTCTCTGAAAGGACATAATTTAGAAAGTGAAGCAACACTCCATTCACTTTGTACAGTGAATTGAAGTGTTGGAACAGACTGCTTCTCTTTCAGAGAAACGCATGTGAGTTTTTTTGAATGCTTGAAGTAGTTTAAGGCACTTTCAATGGAAAGTGATTTTCTCTGAAACGACAGAATTTAGAAAGTGAAGCAACACTCCATTCACTTCGCACAGTGAATTGAAGTGTAGGAACAGACTGCTTCTCTTTCAGAGAAACGCATGTGTGTTTCCTGTGAATGCTAGAAAGTAGTTTAAGGCACTTTCAAAGAAAGTGATTTTCTCTGGAAGGACAGCATTTAGAAAGTGAAGTAACATTCCATTCACTTCGCACAGTGAATTGAAGTGTTGGAACCGCCTGCTTCTCTTTCTTAGAAATGCATGTGAGTTTCTGTTGAATGATTGTAAGTATCTCAAGGCTCTTTCAAAGGAAAGTGATTTTCTCTGAAAGGACAGCATTTAGAAAGTAAAGCAACACTCCATTCCCTTCGCGCAATGAATTGAAGTGTTGAAACAGACTGCTTCTCTTTCATAGAAACGCATTAGTGTTTCTTGTGAATGCTTGAAAGTAGCTTAAGGCACTTTCAAAGGAAAGTGATTTTCTCTGAAAGGACAGCATTTAGAAACTGAAGCAACACTCCATTCACTTGGCACAGAGAATTGAAGTGTTGGAACAGATTTCTTCTCTTTCAGAGAAATGCATGTGAGTTTCTGTTGAATGCTTTTAAGTAGCTTAAGGCACATTCAAAGGAAAGGGATTTTCTCTAAAAGGACAGCATTTAGAAAGTGAAGCAACACTCCATTCACTTCGCACAGTGCATTGAAGTGTTGGAACAGACTGCTTCTCTTTCAGAGAAACGCATGTGAGTTTTTTGTGAATGCTTGAAAGTAGTGTAAGGCACTTTCAATGGAAAGTGATTTTCTCTGAAAGGACAGCATTTAGAAAGTGAGGCAACACTCCATTCACTTCGCACAGTGAATTGAAGTGTTGGAACAGACTGCTTCTGTTTCAGAGAAACGCATGTGAGTTTCTGGTGAATGCTTGTAAGTAGCTTAAGGCACTTTCAAAGGAAAGTGATTTTCTCTGAAAGGACAGCATTTAGAAAGTGAAGCAACACTCCATTCCCTTCTTGCAGTGAATTGAAGTGTTGGAACATAGTGCTTCTCTTTCATATAAACGCATTAGTGTTTCTTGTGAATGCTTGCAAGTTGCTTAAGGCACTTTCAAAGGAAAGTGATATTCTCTGAAAGGACAGCATTTCGAAAGTGAAGCAACACTCCATACACTTTGCACAGTGAATTGAAGTGTTGAAACAGACTGCTTCTCTTTCAGAGAAACGCATGTGAGCTTTTTGTGAATGCTTGAAAGTAGTTTAAGGCACTTTCAAAAGAAAGTGATTTTCTCTGAAAGGACAGAATTTAGAAAGTGAAGCAACACTCCATTCACTTCGCACATTGAATTGAAGTGTTGGAACAGACTGCTTCTCTTTCAGAGAAACGCATGTGAGTTTCTGGTGAATGCTTGTAAGTAGCTTAAGGCACTTTTAAAGGAAAGTGATTTTCTCTGAAAGGACAGCATTTAGAAAGTGAGGCAACACTCCATTCACTTCGCACAGAGAATTGAAGTGTTGGAACAGATTGCTTCTCTTTCAGGGAAATGCATGTGAGTTTCTGTTGAATGCTTGTAAGTAGCTTAAGGCACATTCAGAGGAAAGGGATTTTCTCTGAAAGGACAGCATTTAGAAAGTGAAGCAACACTCCATTCACTTCGCACAGTGAATTGAAGTGTTGTAACAGACTGCTTCTATTTCAGAGAAACGCATGTGAGTTTCTTCCTAATGCTTGCAAGTAGCTTAAGGCACTTTCAAAGGAAAGTGATTTTCTCTAAAAGGACAGCATTTGGAAAGTGAAGCACCACTCCATTCACTTCGCACAGTGAATTGAAGTGTTGGAACAGACTGCTTCTCTTTCAGAGAAACGTATGTGAGTTTCTGTTGAATGCTTGTAAGTAGCTTAAGGCACTTTCAAAGGAAAGTGATTTTCTCTGAAAGGACAGCATTTAGAAAGTGAGGCAACACTCCATTCACTTCACACAGTGAATTGAAGTGTTGGAACAGACTGCTTCCTTTTAGAGAAAAGCATGTGAGTTTCTTCCTAATGCTTCCAAGTAGCTTAAGGCACTTTCAAAGGAAAGTGATTTTCTCTGAAAGGACAGCATTTAGAAAGTGAGGCAACACTCCATTCACTTCGCACAGTGAATTTAAGTGTTGGAACAGACTGCTTCTCTTTCAGATAAATGCATGTGAGTTTCTTCCTAATGCTTGCAAGTAGCTTAAGGCACTTTCAAGGGAAAGTGATTTTCTCTGAAAGGACAGCATTTAGAAAGTAAAGCAACACTCCATTCCCTTCGCGCAATGAATTGAAGTGTTGGAACAGACTGCTTCTCTTTCATAAAAACGCATTAGTGTTTCTTGTGAATGCTTGCAAGTTGCTTAAGGCACTTCCAAAGTAAAGTGATTTTCTCTGAAAGGACACAATTTAGAAAGTGAAGCAACACTCCATTCACTTCGCACAGTGAATTGAAGTGTTGGAACAGACTGATTCTCTTTCAGAGAAATGCATGTGAGTTTCTGTTGAATGCTTGTAAGTAGCTTAAGGCACTTTCAAAGGAAAGTGATTTTCTCTGAAAGGACAGCATTTAGAAAGTGAAGCAACACTCCATTCACTTCTCAGAGTGAATTGAAGTATTGGAACAGACTGCTTCTCTTTCAGAGAAACGCATGTGAGTTTCTGGTGAATGCTTGTAAGTAGCTTAAGGCACTTTCAAAGGAAAGTGATTTTCTCTGAAAGGACAGCATTTAGAAAGTGAAGCAACACTCCATTCACTTCGAACATTGAATTGAAGTGTTGGAACAGAGAGCTTCTCGTTCATATAAACGCATTAGTGTTTCTTGTGAATGCTTGCAAGTTGCTTAAGGCACTTTCAAAGTAAAGTGATTTTCTCTGAAAGGACATAATTTAGAAAGTGAAGCAACACTCCATTCACTTCGCACAGTGAAGTGAAGTGTTGGAACAGACTGCTTCTTCTTCAGAGAAATGCATGTGAGTTTCTGTTGAATGCTTGTAAGTAGCTTAAGGCACTTTCAAAGGAAAGTGATTTTCTCTAAAAGGACAGCATTTAGAAAGTGAAGCAACACTCCCTTCACTTCGTACGTTGAATTGAAGTGTTGGAACAGACTGCTTCTCTTTCAGAGAAACGCATGTGAGTTTCTGTTGAATGCTTGTAAGTAGCTTAAGGCACTTTCAAAGGAAAGTGATTTTCTCTGAAAGGACAGCATTTAGAAAGTGAGGCAACACTCCATTCACTTCACACAGCGAAATGAAGTGTTGGAACAGATTGCTTCTCTTTCAGAGAAACGCATGTGAGTTTCTTCCTAATGCTTGCAAGTAGCTTAAGGCACTTTCAAAGGGAAGTGATTTTCTCTGAAAGGACAGCATTTAGAAAGTGAATCAACACTCCATTCACTTCGCACAGTGAATTGAAGTGTTGGAACAGAGTGCTTCTCTTTCATAGAAACGCATTAGTGTTTCTTGTGAATGCTTGCAAGTTGCTTAAGGCAGTTTCAAAGGAAAGTGATTTTCTCTGAAAGTACATAATTTAGAAAGTGAAGCAACACTCCATTCACTTTGTACAGTGAATTGAAGTGTTGGAACAGACTGCTTCTCTTTCAGAGAA
>NC_142034.1:103422631-103501844 GCF_982192425.1 Myodes glareolus | reverse complement strand
TGCTGTTCTGGATACTTCTGCCTCCAATGCCATGAAGACCTGGGTATAACTAACTGTATATGGAATCTGGTCCCTGTAATTTTTAATAGATTTGGAAACCACTTGGTCTGTGCTTTATTTATATTTCTGGGATCTCTGATAGTAATGATGGCTAGGCCAGCTATAATATTGTCAGTTTAGCAGCAACAGGTATCCAGACCCTTCCACAAAGCTATAGCCAGTTTGTTAGCTCATTTTATAGATATAAAAATCAAGCCTTGCCTTTTCTAAAGATACTAGGGTCCATTTTAAAAAGCAAGAATCCTTATCCTTAGCTATAAGTTTAAAAGGCCTCGGCTCAGGAAGCGAAGGATCTAACTGCCACTGACTCAACCCACACCTAGGAGCACCACCATAGAGCCTGGTCTACCACCCTCAGCATTGTCCTTGTGTAACACTGCCCTCTGTGGTCACAAGCGGTATCACCACTAGAGCCTCGCTGGCGGGTCCTGAGCCAGTATCTGTATCACTGTTACAGCCCAAGAGCATGAGGAGAGCTGCCAGCATCACACCTCAGGGCCTGCCTACACTCAAGATCCTTATTCCATCAGAGTTTGTTCATCTCAGGAAGCTGTAGCCCCTTTCTGGGGCTCTGGGAGCAAAGCCTGGAGCTAAGCATCATCTGGATGAGATCTGATCCCCTACACTTTTCCTTTCTCCAGCTCCAGTACTCCAAGGATGAGCCCCAGAGCACTGCTGTGCTAGAGATGGAGGAGTGCCGTTCCCATGTAAGTGCCAGCCCGCGGGCTGCTAAGGACAGCCTAGACAATGCCATCCCGCTGCAACTGACCTTCCCCCAGGTGTGGAGGTTCCTAAGGAAAGAGGAATCGTGTTTGAGACCTCGCTTCTGTGGGGACCAGTATAAGCCAGGTTCTGAAGGGAGCAAACTAGGTGGAGGGGACTCTCAGCTGTGTGTCTGGCCTCCATTCATCCTAGACATTGCTCCAGAAAGAAGCTGGGATATAGCACAGGACAGAACTGATAGGCTCTGACTGTCACTGAATAGATCATCTAGTTGAGGCAGGTGACAAAAGTCATATAAATAAACCATATATATGATTAGGGGTCAGGAAGTGTCACCTAAGCAGGTGACACTTGAGCTAATCCTATACAACAAGCATTTTGGGGGAAAGAGCATTCTATGCTAAGGGTCTGGGGTGGGGATGAATCGAGAACTGGCTAGAAGCATCCGGGGATGGCAGGAGGAAGTGTGGTTGGTCTGCAGGTGCCAGGCCTGTCAGCCCAAACAGGCTGGAGTCTCTGCTACAACTGCCTTCCTTCCAGGCTCTGGAAGAAATGTCTCAGCCCACCCTTTCCCTCTACACTGTCCACTCACACTTAGGATGTACTTAGCATTGTGGTTCTGACCACACACAACTTTTTTCCTTTTCTGGATGCATCTGCCCTTCCCCACCCCAGGCTGGTGTGTGGCTCGGCTCTAAGAGGCGATGCACTAGCCACCCCATTCTCTTCTGGGTCAGCACCCTTCACACAGAGCTGGCCCAGAGGACTGTGTTTCAGAGAGCCCAAGGCATCCATGTCCTGTACCAGGCAGTGCAGTGGGATGACAGGAAGTTGTCCCTCAGTGGAAGCCTCTCCAGGCCTGTCTCAGAGCCTGGGGACTCAGGGTGAGCCATGGTGAGTGCCTGCTTTTCCTTGTGCTTCTCTAGGCCTCTAGAATCCTCTGGACACAAGATGGCTCTCAAAGAAGATAGGCAAAGAGCTAGGAACTCATGTGTCACCAAAATTACAGAGGGGGTGGGGCTGCAGCCCACTTGGTCGTGCTTGCTTAGAACATTTGATCCCCAGCACCTTACAAAAACAGTGTGTATGTAGGGGGAGGGGGGGGAATCATGACTGTAATCTCAACCCCCAGGAAGTAGAGGCTGGAAAGTCAGGAATTCAAGATCATTCTCATTCTCAGATACATAAAACCTTGTCCCAAATAAATCAAAATTAGCAACAAAAGCAAATCGGAGCCAATGAGATGTTTCAGTGGGTGACAACCTGAGCTGGGACCCACAAGCTAAAGGAGACAACCAACCCCCACAGCTGTTCTCTGATCCCCCACACACGTGGACTGTGGCACATGTATGTTCGTGTGCACATATGAATAGATGTAATAAATTGTCCTGATGACCTGAATGAAGGCCAGTGGTTTAAAGTTACCAGGAGGGTGAGCAGGGAGGCCCTGGTAGCCCCATGCATCAAGGTTAGCAGCAGGCTAAGGGGAGGGGTCTCTGTTGGTCTCTGGGATCTCAACAGAGCTCAGTACCCTCTGGCTGTCACCTGAAGCCTAGTTTGAGGCCATCAACAGTCAGCCAGAGTGTGCTCCCTGGTGGTTGCTCAGAGATCAGGAGGGAAAGTAGAAGCCTCTGAAGGCCATGGCTTGGACGTGGAGTCCCAGCCCTGAGGCCAGGGCTGGGACAACGCAAGCAGTTGTGATAGCAAGGACACAGGGAGCTGGATTTGAAAGATCTGGGGAGACCTTGATAGGAGAGGAGGCTGTCAGCCAAGGACCCAGGAATATGAGCTAAGGAACAGTAAGTGCAAAGGCCCTGAGGCCGGAGCTAAGCCGAGGAACTTCTGATGGAAGAGGCTGGTTGACGGTAGGGCAAGACGCTCAGGACCCAGAAGGGGCTGGAGGCCTTTCTCAGTTTCCTAGTAGGGGGTTCTGGACTCCTACTAGGAGGACCAAAGTTCCTGTAACCCCCACTTCTTCTCCAGGGAAGATGAAGGCAGCCACAATCCAGTCAACATCTCCTTGTCAGAGGCGGTTA
This sequence comes from Myodes glareolus, assembly GCF_982192425.1. NCBI lineage: Eukaryota > Metazoa > Chordata > Mammalia > Rodentia > Cricetidae > Myodes > Myodes glareolus. Next base: position 103,499,025 of record NC_142034.1, on the reverse strand, counting down.
TGACCTCACCTCTGTTCCCTCTGTTGGAGCCTCCTCATACAGATTCAGCAATCAAGGGACAGAGGCTCATCTGTGACTCTGGAGGTTACCTGGGCTAACAGGTCCTCTACACACAGTGTGACCTGGGATGGGTGTCTGACTGCTTCCCTAGGTCAGGTATGTGCTGGCCTACTTTTTGCCTACCTTTTGCCTGGGATCCTTGTTCTGGGCCTCCCAGTAGGCCTTGGACCATCTTTTGGTTCTTGTTAGCTCAAGAGAACCTGGGATCTGGGCCCGCTGCAGGCCTGTGTGGCCTTGACTCAGACCTGGGTCTCTCTCCTGGGGCCAACACCAGCCACAGCAGAATGTGACACGAGGCCCAGGAAGCCAGACTCAGAGTCAGGCATTGGCAGGGAGCTTTGCCAGCTATGGGAAGTGCCAAGCTTAAGGCAGTGTAGTTCTGGGTTCAGGTGCTGACTACGCCATGGGATCTAGGCCACTCATTCCTCTGGCTGAGCCTTGCTTCAGCTGAAATGGGTGTAATAGTCGTGTCCTACCAGGAAGTAGATCACTCCGATTGGCGTTAGGCAGTGTGTAGGCGCTGCTAGTGCTAGGGTCTGTTATACATGGGGCGAGGGGCAGAAGAGCGCTCACCTCCCATCTCCCCATCAACCAGGGCTTCCAGGGGGGCTGAGTGCAGCTCTTCAGCGTGTGGGACAAAAGACAGACTGCACTGAAATGGGGACCCTGGCTCTGAGAGTCTATCCACCTCAGACCCCACCCCAGGTTTCTGACACTCTGAGGTCCTAAGGCTGGGGTCACTGGCACCTGCTCTCTGTGTGGGTGACAGTCACCCCTGTGGATAGTCTCTTCTATGTGATAACCCTCATGTCATGACCCATTCCAGAAGCATCAGCTGCTCCAATGGGACAAGGTCCACACACAGGCCACACTAGAGGACATCCTCACAGGCCCCTTGCTTGCCAGCAAGGCCCAGCAAGCTTCCAGGGCACAGCGGAGATTGACTACACACACAAGTTATGCTTCACCCTCCATCGGGGGCTTTGCAGCTTGCCAGGGTGAGTCTGCTGAGCGGGGGAGGGGGGTACAGGGAACCAGGGGCCCTGAGGAGGGGGAGTACCTGGGACAGGCAGGGTATGACCAAACCCGCAGAGCTGTCACAGTGGCTCTGCACACATCAGCTGCGGGGCATCTATCGCTAGTTTATGTGAGAGAAGGAAGAGGGGAGATTGTGATACTCAGGAGGATGTGCAAACGAGAGCTGTCAACCACCACCACCGCTGAGGCACACACTGGGACCCAATCCTGCCACTACCTGGGCTTGTCGCTGGAGCCCCCACCATTCTCAGGTCCTCCTATCCATCTATCTCTTACTCTTTCCTGTCCCTCACCCCCCCTGCACATACCTATCTGCCTTGCCACCCGCCCTCCTGCTATCCACCTACCACCCAGCCATCTATCCATCTGCTGAGTGAGAGGCAGGTGCCACTCTGCTGGAGAGCTGTCCAGAGTGGAGGAAAACAGGACAGACCAAAGTCGTATGCTCAGCGCCTGGAGGAGGGTGGGATGGGAGCAAGGCTTACAAGTGGCCTCAGGACACTTACAGGCCCTGCAGAGGTCACACACAGGCACTGTGCAGGAATTATACAAAGGCACCTGTGCAGGCATGCTTCACCCACACACGGGCACCTGTGCAGGCATGCTTCAGTCACACAGGGCACCTGTGCAGGCATGCTTCAGTCACACAGGGCACCTGTGCAGGCATGCTTCACCCACACACGGGCACCTGTGCAGGCATATTTCACCCACACAGGGCACCTGTGCAGGCATGCTTCAGTCACACAGGGCACCTGTGCAGGCATGCTTCACCCACACACGGGCACCTGTGCAGGCATGCTTCAGTGTTTAAGAGGCTTTGCTGAAGAAGGTTGTGGGTGGGCAGTAGGGCCTGCCACCCGCACAGCCTGTTACAGCAATCCAGTTGGGAGGGATCACAGCTTGGGCCAAAATCCAGTGGGGACAAAGCCATTCTCCCTGTGTCTCCTGACCTCTGAACCTCTGTAGTCTTCCTTCAGGTCCTCTCATTCTCCAGGGAGCACAGTCTGGACCAGGGTGCACCACTGTTGCGTTCTCAAAACCAGCTGGGTCTTCCTCCAGACCCTGACCAGGGGCTGCACTTTAGCCACACCCTGACAACCACAGCCGACCTAATGCACCTGACTTCTCTGTGTGGCTGGAGGTAGATGTCTAATTCCATGCCAGCAGCCCTTCTGCCTGGGCTGCTCTGCCATCTAATGGCTGTCAGTGGAACTTCATGTCTGTACGCTGCTAGTCCAGGACAGATTCTATCCTTCTCAAATGGGACAAGGATCAGTCAGGATTCTCTAGAGGAACAGATCTGATGGAATGAATCTATAGAAAGGGAACTTATTAGAGTGGCTCACAGGCTGTGGTCCAGCAAGCCTGGCAATGGCTGTCTACCAGTGGAAAGTCCAAGAACCCAGTAAGTGCGAGGCTGGATGTCTCAGCGTCTTCAGTAGACACCATAATCCCGGAGAAGTAGGCTCTAATGCCAGTGAAGGAATGGACTTGCCAGCAGAAGGTTAGATTGGAGGCCAGATTAGAGGTGGATCACACCCCCTCAAAAGATTCAAAGTAGATCTTTAAATGATCAAATTAAGAAAGAAATTCCTGAGCTGGGCAGTGGTGGCGCACACCTTTAATTAGCACTAGGGAGGCAGAGGCAGGTGAATCTCTGCGAGTTTGAGGCCAGCCTGGTCCACAGAGGACTTCTAGAACAGTCATGGCTACACAGAAAAAATAACCCTGTCTTTAAAAATTAAAAAAGGGGGGGGGAGAGAAAGAGAGAGAGAGAGAGAGAGAGAGAGAGAGAGAGAGAGAGAGAGAGAGATCCTCACAGGCGTGCCCAGTCACCTGGGTTTTAGTCAGCTCTAGATGTAGTCAAGTTGATAACCAAAAATAGCCATCACAGGTGACAGTTCTAGGTGGGGTCATGCCCAGAGACCATGGCCATTCATGTCAGACTGAGTCTCTGGGCCTGCCACTTCCTCATTTACAACCAGGCCAGCTCTGCCCAGCTAAAACTGAGGCTTGATTCCACTCCTGGAATTAGAGACAGAAAGAAAACCTGAGGGCAAGCACTTGGGAGGCACCCAAATGTGGTCCCCACCCTCCACTCTCCTAACCCCACTCTGGAGTCTGTGAGGTCAGACCCAAGCCAACCATGGCTGGCGGGTCCTTGTTCTCCAGCCATACTAATGGCGCTGAAGACAAGCTGAAGGCTGGCTTGTCAGGTCCCCAGCCACGCTAGCTCTGAGTGGCTCCTGGTCGCCCTTGGCTTACAGTGCTGCCCTGCAGTCCTTGCCCAGCCCCTGGTCTGTACCACCTTCAGCAATGCAGCATTTAGCATTCACGGTCTACTTTATCCCACGGTGGCCTCATTTTTCCTTGACCACCACTGCAAAGACATCAGAGACTGATGAATGCAGCTCAGCCCTAAGACTCAATGGTACCTCTGATTTCTGAGCTTTGGCAACCACTGATCTATGCCATATTACAGCTAGAAGCTGAGGCTCAGAGAAGGTGATACCCTTATTTAAGGTTGCATAGCTTTGTAGGCAGGATCTAGCCTACAGAATATAGGGCAGTGGCCGGAGCAGGAGTGTCTCCCTTCGCCCAATTGCTCTGCCAGTCACTTGGTCATTTTCAATGGTCCCTCCCCTGGGACCTTAAAGCCTTTGGGATTGTTCTAGCTCATTCGAAAACATTTGTCTTGTACCTCCTCCCTCAAGGATGGGTGCCTACCAGGATTTGGGTAAACACAATGACCCAGGCTTTATGCCTGTGGACACTGGGACTGGAATCCCCAGATCAGTTGCATCTGTCTGAAGAGTGTGCAAGGGCTTCTAAGCCTCCTTGACTGTGTTGGTGGGGAGACACCTACAAGCGGGCTTTGCTATATATGTCCTACTGTATGTAATGGGATTCTGAGCCGTGTGACGGGCAGGGAATCCAGTGCTCCTGGAAGAACAGTGTGGGCATGTTTTCTATCCCTTCTCTACTGATTAGATCAGCTTTAGCCCTCCCCTGAGCCTGGGACAGGCAGAGGCCAAAAACCAGAGCAGCCCCAGTAGCCAGGCCCACTCAAGTCTGGTTCATAGCTCCAAAGCCCCAGGGCTCAGCAGCTCCTCCTGCTGGGCTGCATCTCCACCTCAGCTTCCCAAAGCCTGGTCCAGCTGGAGGGCAGCATGGATAAGGATGATAAACTAAGGCTGTTGGTGTCGCAGGCCCTGAGCTGTCTTCAGAATTCTGCCGCCCACGTGGAAGGTGACAGGTACTCAGGCCAGCTACTAAGCCAGGCCTCACCTTTGTCCAAGGGAGGACAGGGGATCCCTATTCCTGGCCTGTTGAGAACTTAGAAACACAAGAGAACCCCAGATTTGGGGTGGACTTCCTGTCCACATCTGTGGTGACTTTGCTGAGTCTGGTGAGGCTGTGGGGTGGCAGGGGATGGGGGTGGATCTAGCTCAGCTACCTAGAGGTGGGTGTGAAGAGAGGGCTTTAACTAGAGCAGGAGAAGGGATCACCTAAGCGGTACAGCTCAAGGCTCTTAAACCCTAATAGCCTGAGGTTTTGTGTAGGGAACTGGGGAGGCAGAGAGAGAGAAGGCACAGATGCAACCTCAGTCCCCTCGGGGCTCCAGAGGGCAGAGAAGAGTATGAGGCTACAGGCATGCCCCTACAAGAGAACCGTGGAGAGGGAGGCCCTGCTTCAGAGCAGTGAGCAGCACATCCAGCCACTGGGACGCCTGGCCCTGCAGGCAGCTAACCAGGGCCTCTTCCTAGTTGTACAAGGCTTTCAGGGCCCCTGCTGAGCCACACGGAAGTAAACAGGCCTGGGACGGAGGGCTCTTGGAGAGCGCAGCAGTGCCTAGAAAATCAGCGCGCACAAGTTTAGGGCAGCAGGCACACCCTCCAGCCCCCAGGAGGCCTTTTATCCAGTTCTCGCCTGTCCCTCTGCCCCGTAGTCCAGGATGACAGCTCCTGGGGGCGAGCCCAGCTGAAAGAGAAGACCACAAGCTGGTGGGCACCCTGGATAAAGCAGCAGAGTGCCTGGTACAGTTGGCCCAGGTGGGGCTAGGCGCTGTTCAGGCAGGTGGCTAGGTGGTGACCACATTGTGGGGCCGGGGCCAGGTCACCTGCCTCTCTACCTGGAGCAGCTGTGGCATGGGCTGGACCGTGAGCATAGGAGAAGGCACACCCTGCACTACGCTGGCCCAGGGTCCCTAGGCCTGCACACCTGTCCTCACACCACTGCCTCAGTCAGAACGAAAGTCAATTTCTTTCGACCCCCACACCTTATTTCTTAGGCTCCTGCAGCCTCTGTGCCCTTTCTGACATACTTTCTCCACCTTTGTAGGCTCCAAAGTATTGTCTGCTGCCCAGGCTTCATCTGCCCTCTGCCTGGCTTCTCTCATGCACCCAGCCTTGCTGTGAGAATCCAGGGCCACCACTGGGTATCTGTCTATGGGCTCCAGCAAGGCTTCTGTCCTGGTTAGCACACAGTTGTGACCTGAGGACCCTGCCCCCAAGCAAGTTGAGAACCTGGCCTCCCCACAATTAAGGAATGCTCTTGGTCCTCCTTCAGTCCCTCAGACGTTTGTTCAAGACTAAAGCAAGCAGTGGGGACTTGTCTCTGTCCTAGCTCAGAACTGGCTATGTCAGAGTCACTGTGTCGGTGACTAGGGACTTGTCTCTGTCCTAGCTCAGAACTGGCTATGCCAGAGTCCCTCTGTTGGTGACTGGCCAGGAGCACACAGGTGTCCTCACGGCTGTGACCCTCACTGCAGCACAAGGCTGAAGAGCAGAGTTGATTACAGGGCAAGGGGCTGGACTGAAGTCTAGGAACCCTATATGCAGCATCCAGAGCCTCAACATGTCACACTGGATGCCATCACCTCCCCCTGGGTTGAACTGTAATGCCCACAGGAAGCATTTACCAGGGAAGCACCGTGTCAGTACACAGGGTTTCCACCAGCCTTGTCAGAGGGCTTTCCAGCTGGGAGGCACACTTGCACAATGCAGGTAGCAGGCTCTTCCCACCAATTCCAGGCAACCAGGTCAGCAGTCCTAGTGTGCCCTCCCTTATTTCTATCCCATCTCTTACTCCAGGGCACAGACTCTATGTCCTCTAGGCCTGGGATGTTAGGCATGGCTGGCTTGCCCGGCTCACACTATAGAGGTTCTCATCTGCTTCCAGGAGCTCTGGGGCCTCACTCAGGGTGACTACCTATTGCAGAGCCCCTGGCCACACTGAAGGAGGCCTACTTGGGGGTGATGCTGCAGTCCCTGGATGAGGTGTGGTGAGAGGGGGCTAAGGAAGCCAGGCAGTGGCTACAGGCTTGGCTGCTCCGGCTGCCAGAAAGTTGGAGGCCAAGGCCCATCCAGATGGTCCTGGAAGCCATGATGGGTGCCCTGGAGCTGGTGAGGGTGTGTGTGATAGGGTGGGGTGGGGTTGGGCTCATTGAGGGTGGTTCTGATAGTTGTCCCTGCCCCCACCCAGGCCATCCACCATACACTGTCCTGGGCTGAGGTTTCCTGGGCCCTGAGGCGACTCTGCAAACCCTTATGGAGCATGTATGGAGTCAGGTAAGCGGGGAAGGGGGCATGGGGACTTGTGGGTTCTGTGTTTCTGCTACATGGCGGGACACATCAATGGAAAACTGGCCCATCTCACTCTTAGAACAACACTGCCGTACAGTGTTCCTCTTCTGACAGGGGAAACTGAGGTTCAGGCTCTGCATAAGCTCTGTTCATATTCTACTTGGTTTTGCAAAAGCCTTAGCTTTAGGAAAGCCATTCTTGGCCAGCTGCCTGGATTTGGTCTGAGGGGCAGGGTCCTGGTCCCTGACCTCTGTGTTAGGTGGCATGTGCTACTGAAAGCCATGGTCAGCAAGTGGATTGGAGAGGGGCATGTGTGATGGTGCAGTTTGGTCGAGAAGGGGATACCTATTTCATGTGTGTGTGGTATACATTTCTGTGGGCCCAAAGATGCGTGCACATGTATATGGAGGCTTGATGCTGATAGAGAATAATCTTCATTGTTTTTCCACCTTACTCATTGAGGCAGGCTCTCTCAATCAAACCCAGAGCTCACGGATATGAGTAGTCTTGTTAGCCAGATTGCTTTGGGGACCATCTCCTGATGTAGGTGGGCCTTCTATGTGTTATTTTCATTGGCTAATAAAGAGACTGCCTTGGCCCTTTGATTGGACAGAAAATTAGGAAGGCGGAGTAAACAGAACAGAATGCTGGGAAGAGGGCAATGAGGCAGACGCCATGGAGCCAGCCACCAGGTCAGACATGCTGAATCTTTCCCAGTAAGCCACCAACTCATGGTGCTACACAGATTATTAGAAATGGGTTAATCAAGATGTGAGAGTTAGTCAGTAATTAACTCTCTAGAGATAATGGGCCAAGCAGTGTTTAAATGAATACAATTTGTGTGTTGTTATTTCCGGGGCTAAGCTAGCCGTGCAGGAGCCGTGTGGGACAAAAAGCAGGCCTGCCCGTAGCTCCTCACTACAATCTCCCTCACCTTCTGAGAAAGGAATTACAAGTGCCATCATGCTCACCCCACATTCATATGGGGTTTTGACCTCCAGTTCTTATGCTTGTGTGACAAGCATTTCAGCCCAGGTGACCTCTGAGCAGAGAATTCTGGGTAGGCACACAAATGAAGCAAAGGCAAGTGTACCATTTGCTGCCTGTCTGGAGAACAGTAAAGAAGCCAGCAGGCCTTGGACAGGATCCTGGTGGCCCAGGGTCTTGGCCCCTGCTTGGAGATAGGCACACACACCAAACAAGGGTTTTAGCCCAAGGAAAGGTGGATCTGTGGGAACCAGCCATGATAAGCTAAGTATGGGCAGGTCACCCAAAGGAAGTTCTTTACTTCCAACCATTATCACCTGCCAGAGTAGAACTCGGCCATTGATAAATTTAATAAGAGTCTCAGTAGTTTACCCTGAAGCAATACCTGGCTGCAGGAAGAACCACAAGCTGAGATTACCGAGCACCACCCAAAAATAGACCATCCAAAGGAAATGCTTTAGCATTTAGTAGTATCTACAGCTACTGTAGCCGTAGATAGGACCACCTGCCAGAACACACTCACCAGGACACCCCTAGACAAATGTCAGCCAATCAGGGGTCCTGAAACTCAGAAACCCCTCACCCCCACCTTTATTACTATAAAAACTCAATTCTAACTGAGCTTTCCATTTATTCCAATACGTTGGATATGCGGAGAGACTGAGTTTGCAAACTTACATGAAATAAAGGCTCTTTGCTTTTACGTACGGGACTAGGTCTCCTTGTTGGTTTTTGTGGGGACTTCAGGGATTTGGGCACAACAGATCATGTTGAGGATTATGAAGATGGGCAGGGTGTAGGGCCCTATTTTGACAATGCGGCTGGGTATGTGGTTGCCGGGACAGCGGCGGCATGGAAGGGATGAGAGACAGCCAGAATACAGCTGTGTTTAAGGTTAGCCTGGATTCCAAAGTATGTGGCCTCAGCAGCTAGAAGGATGATGGAGGTCCCTATACAGATGGTGACAAGATTGTGTGGCTTCTGTACGTGTGTAACCAATGCTGTGTAACTAGAAATGGCGTGACTTGAACCACAGGGATGATTCTCACACGGTGCTGGAAGACTGAGGCAGGGTGCTGGCACCGTAGGTGTTGGGTGAGCAGGAATTAACCAGCCCTGGACAAGTGGCAGCACAGAACGGACAGGTAGGAGCCTCCAAGAACGTCTGCAGTTCCCGCATACTCCAGCAGGTGGCAGAATGGTGCCTCCTGGGTATGGAAAGCTTGGACCTACTTGGTTGGACTCCTACTCTGCCTCAGTTTACCCACCTGTAAACTTGGGACATGCTTCCTAGGAGAATGAATGGAGATAGAGCTGCAAACCTGGCAGAGTCTGTGTAGGAAGAACGCTCCAGCAGATGGGACTGAGTGGGGTCTCTTGTGACAGTGGAGGTTTGTTCCTGTAGCTCTGTGGTAGCCGTGCCCAGTGCCCATCCCCCTTCCTACTGTAGCCCAGCATTAGCTGCCTCCTTGCTTCTTCAAACTCCAGGTTTGCTGGGCTCTGTTTCACAGTCTGGAAAAGTTCTAGAGTCTTTTCTGTGCCTGTAGAAATCCCAGAGATCTTTTGCCCTTCCCCAGCTTCCCTTTGGCTGAACCCTGTTCTGGCCCATTCGGCATCATCTCACTAGCTTGTACCCCTGTGACACAGCACCCTGAGTGGACTTCCCCTTCCTTGGTGTCCGTGCACATCTCATCACCCCACTGCACCCTGGAGCAGGGGAAAAAAACCAAACAGCTGCACCTATGCTGCAGGGCCTTGGTCCATCTTGCGAGGACACTTTCACAGACAGAGGCAGGCGCTCTCTGGGGGACAGCCTGCTGTGACATCACCACCCGCCAGGGAAAGGAGGTGAGGCTCAGTGGGACATTCCAGCTTCATAGGGGGTCCAGTTCCTCTGTGTCCCTTCCGGGAACTGCGGCCACACGGCAGCTGTCTGAGGCTAACGTGCTGGCTGAGTTCTATGGGTGCCGGCGGCATCTACGGAGGAGGCCCTTCCAGCCTAGGTCCTGCCTGACCTGTCCACCTCCTCCCTGGGAAACCCTCTGCCTATGGGGCAAAGGGCCTAGGAAGGGATTGGTGACAAGCAGCCTCAAGAAAGCCTGCCAAGCCCTCAGTTCCACAAGGTTCTGGGCTTGGTGAGGTCATCTGGGGCTACAGACCTTGAGTTTTGTCCAGAATATAGTGGGGCGTACACAGCTGCCGAGGGCTCCTTCTGAGGCCAGCCTTCTCCCAGGGGGCCATAAAGGAGCAGGCCAGGTTCCAGCTGGAGTTGGAAGGCTGCTCGCTGAGTGCAGGCCTGCTGGGGAGGCAGTGTCTGTAGCCCAGGGCCTCAACATGCCTTTGGGAGGCCTGAGGAGGCCTGCATCTGGCTCACACTGCTGTATCAACTTCTTCTGCCTCAGTTTCTTCCTGCGTGGAGTAGAAAGGAGAGCATGGCTGGCTCGTGTGAGCACAGCATCTGAGCCCAAGGCCTTCTACAGAGGAAGCCCAGCACCAGGCTGGTGTGGTTAGCACCCCTGAATGCAGAGACCCCAGACTTGGGAACACGCTTGTTCCTGGGCAGGTTTGCTCAGTGTTGAGCTTGCCTGGCCTCTTCTCAGATTACGCTGTGGTTGCTGGTGCCAGGAACCTGGTGACTTTGATGGGCAGGTAGGGGGCCTGGGTCCCTGCTGCAGCAGCTTCCTGCTCGCCAAGGACTTCACTCACCAAATGTTCTCTCCAATGCTGAGCCTCACAGACTTGGGGTTCATGGCCCTTCAAGTGGAGCTGAACCACACAATCCTCATTCTGTATCCCAAGGTGCGTGCTTGGGAGTGGGAGGGGCTCCCTGGAGCTTCTTGTCTACGTAGCCTAAAGGTGTGGTACTGGGAATGATTCCCCGCCTTTCCAGTGTGGCCCACAGGCTTACAAGCTGTACAACACTGCCAGGCCTCAGGACAGGATATAGACCTGCCTCCTACTATGCTGAACACTGGGTCCAAGGTTGAGCTGAGCCACGAGGATGATGTGTCTCTCTCTTATGATGTGCCAGGCCTCTGCAGCCTGATGCTGGGCCAGTGGCACCACGGTGGGTCGGAGCTCGGTGCTGCCCACGAGGGCCTTTTTTGGCTACCCCATGGCCAGACTCCAGGGCTGAGGGTAATGTATCCCTTTCTCAGTAGCACTGTTGTTGGTGTCCCTGGTGGGTAAGAAGCCAATGGGCAAGAGGCAGAAATAATCCTGAAGGTTGTCTTTGCTGACTGGCCACTTCCCTGCTGGGGCGGCCGTGACTGCTGGCCTCCCTTCTAGTATGACACAGCCGTCTCCTTCCAGTCCTGGTGGTTGCTGTTCCGTTACAGATGACCCAGCAGAGGCTGAATGACTCACTCCTGCTCCCAGGGCCAACATCTGGCCCAGGGTTTCTGACCCATCTTGGCTTTCTTCCCTGGGGACAGTACACACAGAGAGAAGTCCAGCTCTCATGAGGTCCCCATCATGCAGCTAGACCCCCAAGAGGTTCCGGGAAAACTTGCTAACTGGCCCTGTGGCTGGGCCAGTGGGGGGAGCACTGCAAGGCATAGTCACCATCTTCAGATCCTCTCCGCAGCCCCTGCTTCTGGGAGCTCTGGAGTCCTGGGGAGTGGAGAGGGAAGCTTTCCCAGTAGATTCCTCCTGCCCTACAGGTATATCTGCTGGCCTTCTGGGTACCAACAATAATGAAGCAGGTGACGAGCTAACGCTGCCGGATGGCATGGAAGTTGCCAGCCTGGAGGAGCTCGCTTGGGCCTGGCAGGTAAACTGCGGGAACACCCTGCCCCTAGGCTCAGTGGAGGACGGGTGCGCAGTCCAGGCTGAAGCTGGAGCCTTCACGCTCCCCTCAAGGATCAGGCTTCTCCTGCTGAGGCCGATGCACACAGGCGGTGTGGGTGAGAACTGTGGGGCTGTAGAGAGGAAGCAGCAGCCATGCTCAGGACACAGCACCACCTGCGGGGCCTTCTTCCAAGAACCTTGCTCCAGTCTAGGGAACTGCTTCCGAGTGGTGAGTGTGAGACCGCACCCGGTCAGAGGCCACTCAGCAGAGAAACCATAGAGCGAAAGAAGCCTGGTCTAGCCTGTGCAGTGGGCAGGCCCAGTGATGATGGGCTGGCATGGTAATGAGCAGACTCAGTGATGGGCAGGCATTGATATCAGGTGGACACTGCCTGCCCCATCCTCAGACTGTGTGTCCAGGATATCTGTGACCCCATGGAGCTGCAATCTGCTTTGTGCCCAGGACCCTGTGCCCTTGGCCTTTCCTCCGCAGTGTGGGGGTAAGTTCTCATCCGGGCCCCATCCCAATTGGAAAACCAACACCAATCTCTGTGCTCCTACCGGGATGGCAGGTGCTCAGTTCTACGGTGAGCACAGAGTCCTAACAAAGTATGTGCAGAGCAGTGCTTCCGGAGAAAGAGCTGTTGGCAGAAACAGGAGGAAAGCTAGTTTGAGATCAGCCTGGACTGTACATCAAGGCTCTGTCTTAAGAAATTCAGATATGTGGGTGCTGGAGAGACGGCTCAGTGGTTAAGATCACTGGCTGCTCTTACAGAGAACCTAGGTTCGATTCCCAGCACCCACATAATGGCTCACAACTGCCTATAAGTCCAGTCCCAGGGGAACTGATGCCCTGACTTCACAGGCACCAGGTACACATATGGTACACAGACAGACATGAAGGAAAAACACTCATACATGAAAATAAAAATTAATACAGTTTCTTAGAAAGAAAGCAAACAAGAACCATCGGGAGAGACAGCTTGGCTGATAAAAATCCCCAGAACTGGGAGGGGAAATATGGGTGTGAGGTCGTGCTTGTCACACTAGGGCTGAGGAGGCAGAGACAGGAATCCCTGGGGTTCACTAGCCAGCCAGCTTAGGCCTGCTAAAGCCCAAGTGAGAGATCCTGTCTGGGGGTGGGGAGTGAACTGCCTGAGGGCAAAAGGGGTAACGCCTGAGAGTATCCTTACTTCCACATGAGCACACACAAAAGAAAGCCGCAGATGCAAAGGCCTGGAGACAGTTGCCGCCAAGCCCCTAAGGACCCTCTGAACCTTGTGCCTTCAGAACCTGTGTTAGGCTCTGAGGTGACGCTGTACCTGCGACCCTGACACAGAGTGGCAGCTGACTGCACATTTGCTTCTTGATCCAACCTAGAAGTCACAGCTGCAGTTAACTGTCGGGGTCGTCCTTCCACGCCACCCACATCCCACGAGTTCCATATTGTCCTAGGGGTTAAAGCATAAGACGCACACACACAGATACAGAGTTCCAGTCATCCTCAAGAAGAGAATGCCCCTTTATTCAACTAAATCCAGGGTTAAAATACCTTTGGCCCCAGTAAAGGAAAACTCCTCCCACCCAGAGGGGGCTGGGGAAACTGGCCTCTGTGGGAGTTTTTCCCCAGGCAGGTGGTCGAGGGTTCAAGGCAATGTCAGACAGGTTAGATGGGCCTTGGCGCCTGAGCTTCTTTGAGGCAGGTTGAGAAATTACCATTTTAAAGTAAAATAGATCCCTCAGGCTAATGTACCAGGCTGTAGCAGAACCAAGGACAGAACTAGCAGGAAGCTTAGCTGGTTAGCGTAAACATTATTTGCATCCAGTATTTTGGCCTCAAGGATCAGGGAGGACAGGGTCCCACAGTTAACAGCACTGGATACGCCTGGGACTGTCACATCCTGAATCCTGGATCTTTTTTCTTTTGTTTGTTGAGACAGGTTTTCTCTGTAGTCCTGGCTGTCCTGGAACTCACTCTGTAGACCAGGCTGTCCCGAACTCACAGAGATCTGCCTGACTCTGCCTCCTGAGTGCTAGGATTAAAGGCGTGCCTGGGATTCTTAAAGGCATGAAAGAAGACATTCAAAGATGAACAGCATGTCAAAAGAAATTGCTAGATGTAATGGAAGAGCCGGGTGTGCGAGTTCAAGTTAAAATGTCAAACAGCCAAAGAGAAAGTTAGTGAAATGGAAAAAGGGACTTGGTGTGGAATGAAGACCTGGTGTGTGACGCAGGGTGTGGGATGTGGACTTAGTGTGCTCGGCAGAGTAAGAAACCAAGAGCTCTGAGGCTCTTAGTCATCCGTCGTCCTCCACCCCCGCCACCCCTCCATGTCTGCAGACCTCAAAGCAGCTGTCTGGCCCATCTTTCCCTGGAAGTGGACGGGAAAGGGTAGAGCTTGTTTGCATTGTGCCTCCACTCTGACTGCTGGGGACTGTGTGCTTCAACTCATCTGACTGCTGGGGACTGTGTGCTCCCACTCATCTGACTGCTGGGGACTGTGTGCTCCCACTCACCTGACTGCTGGGGACTGTGTGCTTCAACTCATCTGACTGCTGGGGACTGTGTGCTCCCACTCATCTGACTGCTGGGGACTGTGTGCTCCCACTCATCTGACTGCTGGGGACTGTGTGCTCCCACTCACCTGACTGCTGGGGACTGTGTGCTCCCACTCACCTGACTGCTGGGGACTGTGTGCCTCCACTCTGACTGCTGGGGACTGTGTGCTCCCACTCATCTGACTGCTGGGGACTGTGTGCTTCAACTCATCTGACTGCTGGGGACTGTGTGCTCCCACTCATCTGACTGCTGGGGACTGTGTGCTCCCACTCATCTGACTGCTGGGGACTGTGTGCTCCCACTCACCTGACTGCTGGGGACTGTGTGCTCCCACTCACCTGACTGCTGGGGACTGTGTGCCTCCACTCTGACTGCTGGGGACTGTGTGCTCCCACTCATCTGACTGCTGGGGACTGTGTGCTCCCACTCATCTGACTGCTGGGGACTGTGTGCCTCCACTCTGACTGCTGGGGACTGTGTGCTCCCACTCATCTGACTGCTGGGGACTGTGTGCTCCCACTCATCTGACTGCTGGGGACTGTGTGCTCCCACTCATCTGACTGCTGGGGACTGTGTGCTCCCACTCATCTGACCGGTGGGGACTGTGTGCTCCCACTCATCTGACCGCTAGGGACTGTTCCTGCCTCACCCTACTCTGCGCTCTGAATGCTGATGTAGTTTGGATATCTGGCTGGAGGCCACAGCGACACCAGCTTCTCATGCTGAGAACACCTAGAATTAGAGGAAAGGTCTGAAGGGCCCAATAGGCTGAGCCACGGAAGTCCTTCTTTATGCTTAAGACATGTGCAAAGAATGCAAATACTCCTGCCCAGGAAGTATTTGTTCCTTTGTGGCTGTCTCCACAAAGGAACGCCAGGGCCCCAGAAACCGACCTGCCAGAAACAGAGCCTCTCAGTTTCTTCCAAGGGCATTTAAATGCTGTCCCTGTGTGCACAATAAGCTGAAAACCAAGGTTAAACTACACACAACCAGGAAAAGGAAAATAACAACAAAATGTCTAGAATTAAAAACTATAGTAACTAGATGGAAAGATTTGATAGAAGAGTTAGCAGCTGCCCTGGAGAATCTGCCGGGATAGCTGATGTGAGGCACAGAGGGGGAAAGAAAGGTGAAGAGGGGGCTGGGGAGGAGGCTCATGGGCAAAGCACTGACCACACCAGCAGAGGACCTGAGCTGATCCCTGGACCAACGTAAAAACCAGCCAAAGCCAGGCATGGTGGCACAGGCTTGTAGCCTCAGCACTGGGGAAGTACAGACAGGCAGGTGTCTGGGGCTCTCTAGCTGGCCAGTCAGCCTCAGCTAGTCAGTGAGCTGGGTGACAGACCCTCTACTGGAGGGGAGGGGGGAGGGAGGGAGGATGGAGAGAGAGAGAGAGATGAGGGAGGGAGGGAGGCAGGGAGGGTGTTTGGCACCTGAGGAGGGATGCCTGAGGCTGACCTTAGGCCCCCACACTCAACATATGCACACACAAAGGACTTGAAGTCAACAACTAAATTTGATACCTTCAGTTGTCAGAAAAGGAAAGCCAAATCTATAGCTAGGAGAAGTAAATTCAGACTTGAGCAGAAATAAGAGGGGATATGAAATAGAAAATGACCAAAATCCACAAAACAGACAAACTTTTAGTCATACTGACTAATAAGAGAAGACTCAAATAACCAAGACCAGAAATGAAATAAACAATTTAAACAGACAGAACTACTAAAGAAATTGAACCAGTGATTTAAAAATAAAAACAGCCAGTGAGAAGACTCAGCAGGTAAAGACCAGAAACCCAGGTCACCCTTGGCTACATAGTTTAAGGACAGCCTGGGCTAATGAGACCCTGTCTCAATCAATCAAGAAAGAAAGGAATCCAGCTTAACTGAAGGAAATTATCTCCAGAGGTTGTGTGAAGTTCTCTCGGGGTCTGTGCCCATGAGGCCCATACTTCAGCAGCTTAACATCCTCAAGTAAGCAGAGAAGTCCTTCAGATGCTTTAGAACCAAGCAAATGTCAGCAGCACTCTCCAGCCTGGATTCCCCAATATTCAATTCCAGAATGACCTATGTTTTCTCTCCCCCGTACTGGCTCTGGCATATTCTCTGCTCCCACAGCCTCAGGTGCTGACCCTCAGCTCTTCCTTTGGCGGAGTATGATACTGTGGTCTTCCCCGTTGGCAAGGAGCCCTTGGCAGACACTTGCTTAGTGTTGGAGCATTTCTGTGGGTGGTTGAGTGCTTGGTGCCTACACACTGTCCCATGGTATGAGGGGACCACAGCCCATGCCCACTATGCTTACGAAGTGGGGAGATGGTGATGGATAGGGACTGTCCTTTTAATCAGGGCCAGGGGCCAAGAGACCCCAGCCACTTCCGGGAAATGATAGGGCCTTCCTTCTAGGTATCACAACACAACCTTTTTTTTTTTTTTTTTTTTTTTTGACTTCTCTTTTCCTACAGTTTGAGATTTTGCCCAAGTCAACACAAGGCCACCAAAGACGTCAAGCTCTACGCCTTCTACCCCAATCCTAGTTCCTGGACGAGGTCAAGGTTCTTGGCTGGGAAGCGACCACCAGTGCAGAATGCCAGGAACCCAAGAGGAAAACAGCACTTGCTGCCAAAAGCGGAAAGGACCAGCCCCAACCCAGTGTCTCCGGGCTGAGGGACTCCCGGCTGGCCATGGAATTCATTCTACAACTTCACTGGATGGTGGCCAGGCCAAGGCACACACCTCCGGGAGGAAGATCCACACCAGCACACACACTCACACAAGACGTTGCTTCATTCACCCCACAGAAACTGGTTCCGAAGCCTGAGCCTTGGGATGGCAGTGACCAGGAGGATGCAAGGCTGCCTGGCACAGGTTTTCCCTGTCACCCTGGGGGTCTCAGAAGGTATGAACTTCCTGGAGGGGGTTCATGGCCTCGAGACTGGTTAGGGAGCTTCCTTTTCTAGGATGCTACCAGGGCTCGGGCAGAAGGTTCCTTTTCAAAGGACACGTGACATAACCATGTGGGGCTTGGGTCACTAGACAGCAGAGTTTTCTGTTGTTTGTTTCTCTTGGGAAACAGGCTTCTTTTCTTACGTTTTCAACTGCAGAATAAAGTTGACACGGTTTTGGGCAGGCTAGGGCTAGCATTCTGCTGCTGAGCCCTTGCACAGCAATGGGAAGGATCCAGATTCTGGAACAAAGGATAAAGTACATTCCACCAGAAATGGGACAAAGAGAAGGTAGGAGAGCCGGTAACAAACTCAACCAACCATGGTGCACAACGGGTGTCTGGGAAAATGTCTCCGGAGCCGAGGGAGGTGAAGCCAGTCTTGCTGGGCCCTAGAGCAGTGGTTTTCAGCCTTGTGGTGCTGACCCCCAACCATAAAGTTATTTTGTTGCTACTTTGTAACTGTAATTTTGTTACTGTTAGAAATCATAATGCAAAGATCTGATATGCGACCCCTATGAAAGGGTCCTTTCACCCCCACCAAAAGGGTTGTGACCCATTGGCTGAAAAACAGTGCCCTAGAAGGAGGAGGGAGGCATGGATTGTTCTGACAGACAGAGTATCTGCATCTTGTCCTAAGTTCTACCAGAGACCTCTGTGACCTGGGTCTGCTCGGCCCAGCAGCCAGAAGATACAGGAAGAGGAGAGAACTCCTCAGCTCAGCAGTCAGGGGACACGGGAAGAGGAGTGTGGAGAGAAATCAGTTCACAGTTAGGAGATGTGGGAAGAGGAGAGAGCTCCTCAGTTCACAGTCAGGAGACACGGGAAGAGGAGGGAACTCCTCAGCTCAGGGTACACGGGAAGAGGAGAGAACTCCTCAGCTCAGCAGTCAGGGGACACGGGAAGAGGAGAAAATCAGAGTCAGGGGACATGGGAAGAGTTTGTTCTATCAAAGGTGGCTATCTTGCCAAGCGCCAACAGCCCATGAACTTCCCCGTCCTGAAACTGTTATGACTGTCACATCCTTCCCATGTGTGCCAACTAGTCAATCAAGTCAGACTGTGGGATGCAGCTGCCACCAATGGGAAGAGGCACAATCACTGCCTGCATCAGAATAAAAACTAGCTGAACTTAACTTCGCCACCCCAGAGTGGGTGCTTGCTCACTAACCTGTTTTTGTTTTGTTTTGTTTGCAAAAACCAATTGTCCTGTCTGGTTACTTTTACTTTGTTAGTGTATTTTCTTTCTTTCTTTTTTGGGGGAATGGGATGGGTGGGGGTTCAAGACAGGGTTTCCCTATGCTGTCCTGACTGTCCTGGCACTTGCTTTGTAGACCAAGCTAGCCTCAAGCTCACAGATCTGTCTGCCTCTCTCTCCCAAGGGCTGGGATTAAAGGTGTGTGCCACCACTGTCTAGCTGTTCATGTGCCTCTTGGTTTAACACCAAGAATATTCGTTTCCAACAGAAAGCACACTGCTGCTGCTCCAGAGGACCTGAGTTGAGCTCCCAGCACCAACACTGAACACAGATGTCAGAAACTCAAGTTCCAGGGATCCAACACCCTCTTCTGGTCTCTATGGGCATTTCCATGTATGTGCACAAACCCAAACACAGACAGATAATTTTAAAAGGGAGGAGGGATGATGTAATTCAGTTGGTAAAATGCTTACCTAGCATTCATGAAGCCCTGAGTCCAACCTTAGGTTGGCATAAACCAGAAGTAAACTCAGGCCGGGTGGTGGTGGTGGCGGGTGGCAGCCTTTAATCCCAGCACTAGGGAGATCTCTGTGAGTTCAAGACCAGCCTGGTCTACAAGCTAGTTCCAGGACAGCCAGGGCTGTTACACAGAGAAACCCTGTCTAGAAAAATAAAAAAACAAACAAACAAAAAAAACAAATTCAGGTGTAAACTCATGACTGTAATCCCAGTGCAGGGAGGGTAGAGGCGAGAGGGCCAGAAGTTCAAGGTCACCCTCAGCTTCGCAATGAGCTAGTGAGGCCAGTGTGGGATACAGAAATGAGCCTACGTCTCAAAAAGGGTGGGGCAAGCAAAATAAAACATTAGACCAACTTGAGGAAATGCACTACCCCAGAGCACTTGGTGGGAGGGATGCTAAGATAGTTTTGTTTATGTATTTATAAGATTTTATTTATGTATATGAGTGTTTGTCTGCATATATGTCTGCACACCAGAAGAGGACATTGGATCCCATGGGGCTATAGTTATAGATGGTTGTGAACTTCCACGTGTGTGCTGGGAATTGAACTCAGAACCTCCAAAAGAACAGTCAGTGCTTTTAACTGCTGAGCCATCTCTTCATCCTCTAAGAATAGTTTTCACGGTGAAGACAAAGGATCCTAAATACGAAGCAAATTTATAGGCCACTGACATCATACTGCTGGCCTCAATTCATGCTTAAAATACAGAAATGAGGCCAGGGCAATGCTCAGAGGATGAAGTCCCATCTGCTCAAGCATGAGGGCCAGCGTTCAGACCCCACCCCACATAACAGGGGCATGGCAGCACACTGAAATGTAGGTGTCCCTGTGGTGAGAGGGAAGGGGAAGAGACAGGGACATCCACAGAAACAGCAGCAGGAGACGGAGGCCTGATCAAACACACGGTGGAAGGTGGGAACTGGCACCCAAAGTCATCCTCTGATCCATACACACGCAGAGGGGCACGTATAAGTGTACACACAGAACACACATACACCACAAGCACACAGTTAAAGTGTAGAATTCAATGGTGCTTTATTTACTCATAGAACATTCCCTGCTGCCTGACTCTGCAGCCCCAGGAGGCTCAGGGACCATCTCAGGACACAAGTGCTGGAGCACAGGGAGGGTGCTGTGAAATGCCATCTTCTGGACACGACATGGCTGTTACATACATGAACTCACAGCCTCTGTGATCACCTGCAGAGACCCACAAAAGATCAAAGACGTTAAAGTTTCCAACATGGAGTAAGGAAGGCTCCTACTACCTAACTCCTATCTGAGGAGCCAATGGCAGCTGATGGCTTCTGGGGGACATGCCACTCTTCTTTAAGGAGGGGGCACTGGTAGCCCCTTCTGGCCCTGTGTATGGCCCTGTGTACATGTGCATATGGGTAGCACTAACTGGATTTAGTAAGAGACCTAAAGTTAAGAGGTGGGAGATGTGCTGTGGGGGAGCTGAGAGAATGGGAGACGGTGTGACCAGGACACACTGTAGAGATGGATGGAATTTAAACAGTTTCCTTTTAAAAAGGAGTCTGTGACTGACTCTTAATCAGTACCTCTGCCATTCCCCCTTCCCTGTGAGAGGACACCAGTGGCCAACTACTTCCACAGAGTCCTCTGTTCAGGACATTCCCACAAAAGGAACAAGCAAGAGGTGGCCGTTGCGATGGCTGCCGTGACTAAGCGTCATGTTCTCACGGGTCACTCACACATCAGAACATCCCAGTTTTTTATTCCTGATTCTCAGAGCAGTTCCACATGAGCTGTGGGACCCACCATGAGTCGGCATGTTTGCTGTTGTGATCCGAAGAGCAAACACTAAAGAAAACGCCAGGTCAGTCTGCTGGTAGGGGTCTGTGAGGCCAGCTGCTGGGAGACCGAAAGGGGAAGGCCGTGGTCCTCAACCTTCCTATGCTGCGAACCTTTAACACAGTTCCTCATGCTGTGCTGACTCCATCATAACATTATTTTCATGGGGCTGGAGAGACGGCTCAGCGGTTAAGAGCACTCACTGCTCTTCCACAGGTCCTGAGTTCATTTCCCAGCACCTTAAAAATTTAAAAATTCTTAAACCTTAAGAACTTAAAAAATTCTTTAAGGATCTTTATTTATTTTCATGTGCACTGGTGCTTTGCCTGCTTGTGTGTCTGTGCTAGGATGTCAGAGTCTCTGGAACTGGAGCTGCAAGCTGCCATGTGGGTGCTGGGAATTGAACCTGGGTACTTTGCAAGAACAGCCAGCTTCTTAACCACTGAGCCATCTCTCCAGCTCTTTTTAAAAATTTATTTCTATTTCATTGGTGTTTTGCCTGTATGCCTGTGTGAGGGTGATGGGTGCTAGAGTTACAGACAGCTGTGAGCTGTTATGTAGGTACTGGGAATTGAACTCAGATCCTCTGGAAGAGCAATCTTAATCGCTGAGCCATCTCTCCAGTCCTGAAAAAAAATTTAATTCCTACTTCATAACTGTAATTTTGCTACTGTTACGTAAATGCCTGATATATAGAATATCTGAAATGTGACCCTTATGAAAGGATCATTGGACTCCCAAAGGCGCCACAACCCACAGTTGAGAACTACCAGTTTAGGAGATAAGAGAAAAGCCAATAGAGATTGGAGTAGAGGCAGGAGGATGACAGCCTTCCTCTGCTACTTATCAAGTCTGTGGCTAGCCTGAACTACCTGAGACCAAAATTGCCAAAAGAGGCTACAGGAGAAAATGGTCATGAATGATTCCAGTAGCCAGGCATGATGGCGCTGGCACTAGTCCCAGCACTTGGAGACAGGCGCAGGTGAAGTGCCGTGAGTTCAAGGCCAGCCTGGCCACACAGCAAGCTCCAGGCCAGTCAGGGCTGCAATGTGACACCCTGCTTCAGAAAAACAAAGAACAAAAAACACCCCTCCACTAATACAAGAGAAGGCAGCTAAGTGAAGTATGAGAAAGAAAATCAGAAACGACAATCCTGCAAAGTCCACAAGAGCTAGACAAGCCAAAGGAAATCCAAAGACGGAGGTGCTGCAGGGAAGGCCCCCTGAGTAATGCATATGCCCTGGCATGAGGGTCTAGATTAAAGTCCCCAGAACCCAGGAATGCTGGGCCGAGCTTTCTTAGGACTGTGAAGCTCCAGAGCTCTTGGGCCACAAGTAGCACAGGGGACCGACACCTGAGGATGTCTTCTGAGCCCCATGCATGCACCATGACAGCACAGGTGTCATATCATATATACAAATGTGAACACACACAAAGGGAAAAGAGACTCCCTCATAAATACGCCCTACCTCCCTGCATGCTGCATAAAAGAGCTACTGACTTCTTTCTCCTTTTCTTTACTTACTGAGATTTATCAAATTCTACTCTTACTAACATCTGCCTATATCCTTTCCTAAAGCCAGGCCTACCTGGGGAACTCCCACCACCTCATTAGGAGTCAACAATTCTGTTCCCAAAACACTGCAACAAGCAAATGTCCACTTAGTATACTCACACGTAGAATAGCATTCAGCCACCAAGAACCTAGAACTGACCCACGTTCAGTTCGGATCATCACAAATGTGGCACGGAGCCCAGAGAAAGCAGTCAGACATAAGACACCACCTACTCTGATTCCATGTACAGGATGGAGATGCAGAGGTGAGCAGTCATAGTGACTGAGGCGGTGGTGGGAGGTTTGGGATGGCAGAAAACGCAGGGTTCCTTTCGACAGTGTGAAGGAACCTCAGTTACACAGTGGTGGCCACAGCCCAGCCTGCGCACACATGGAAACCCGTGAACTGTATGCTTCACAGTGGTGTGATTTATGCCACATGAGTTACAGATCAGGTTTTTGAGACAGGTTCTTACTATACAGCCTAGGCTGACCACAAATTTGTAGTAATCCTCCTGCTTCAACGTCCCTAGTGCAGAGATCACAGATATGTGCCCACACCTAGCCTATACCTCAATTTGTAAAGAGCCCCATAGAAGAAATCAGGGTGAGGATATGGCTCTGCCATCAGCAGGCCTAACTGTCAGCTCTGGAGACATTGTTTATCCCTTCCCATGCATAGCTGCCTGTCGCTTCCACCTCGTCAGATCAGAGCCCTCTGTTTGCCTTTTGACACAGGACTGAGTGAGTCAATTAGAAAGGGTTCCACACACACTAATACCTAGGTTTGATCCCAGGCAACATGAACATGGTGACACAGACCAGTAACTCCAGCACTCGGGATGGAAGACCAGCAGCTACATGGTGAGTCTGGGGCCAACCTGTGCATATAACCCTGTCTCAAAAAGTAGGGTGTAGGTTCCCAGTAAAAAGAGAGAGAGTCCTGGAGGCCCTGTTCCTTCTGCTTCTCTCATCTCTCTGACTCACTTTACCCAGGAACAAGCACCCCTTCCTGTCTGCCATCTGGAAGAATGAACTCTTATTCATCTCACCAGAAATTCATTTATGCCAAACTATGCAAACTGTTTCCTTAGCAACCCCTAATCTTTTTCTCTTTGGATACAATTGTCATCCAGTACTGGAACTGTTCTTTTCCACAGAAAATCTGGGAATCCTCTCTCTCTCTCTCTCTCTCTCTCTCTCTCTCTCTCTCTCTCTCTCTCTCTGTGTGTGTGTGTGTGTGTGTGTGTGTTGATGTTGGGTATTGTGCTGGTTAGTTTTATGTCAACTTTACACAAGCTAGAGTCATTTGGAAAGAGGGAACCTCAACTGATAGGTCCCCGCCTATCAGCAAGACTATGGTACATTTTCTTCATTGATATGGGAGGGTCTAGCCCTCTGTGGGTGGTTCTGGGTGCTACGAGAAAGCAGGCTGGGCAAGCCATGGTGAACAGCCAGTAGGCAGCACTTCTCTATTGCCTCTGCGTCAGCTGCGGCCTCCTGGTTCTTCCCAGCCTTGAGCTCCTGTCCTGACTTCCCTTTGTGATGTGCTGTAAGCTGTAAGGTGAAACAAACCCATTCTTCTCCAAGTTGTTCTTAGTCATGGGGTTTATCCCAGCAAAAGAAAATAAACTAAGGCAGGTGTCCCTCTATGGCTCTCCAGTTTTTAGGATGGTATATATTTCACTTTTATTCATAATGCATTGGCCAGAATTAGTCACATGGACTTCACAGTGCAAAGAAAATATCATTCAGTCACGTGTCCTAAAAATTCAGAGAACTGAATTTTTTGCATCCCAAAAATTCTTAATAAAAATCAGTAATATTTTCTCCACTTTTATTTTTGAGATCATAATCTAACTATATAATTTTGCCCCTTCCCTTTCCTCCTCCAAACCCTCTCATATACCCCTTCTTGCTATCTCAAATTCATGGCCCCTTTTTTCATTAATTGTTGTTACATGCATTTATACATATACATTCTTAAATATAACCCTTTCAGTTTAAAATGCTACCTGGATGTCTGTTTTCAGGGGTAACCATTTAGAATCAGATAGTCCATTGGTGTGTTCTTCCTGCAAAAGACTGTTTCTCTTGCTCTCACCATTCCTTGGTTGCTTGTAGCTCTTTGTATAGAGTTGAGGCCTCATGGATTTCCCTATCACTTTGGCATGTCTACGGTCACTGTCTGCTCAGTTCATGTTCAGTCAGTCATGCTGGTCAGACTTTGATACGAAACAGTCTCACAGAAAATTCCCTCATCTTTTGGCTCTAAAGTCTTTCTGTCCCTTCTTCCACAACGTCCCCAGAGCCTTAAGTGTGGGCACATTACAATGTATCCATCGGTACAGAGAAGTGGTCAGCACTCCACCGTGTTGTTCTGAGACAGGTCTCTCACTGAGCCTCGAGCACCAGCAAGCTCCAGGAATCCTCCTGCCTCTGCCTCTCCGGGGCTAGGCTCACAGAAGCTACACCCAACACTTTACCCAGGGGCTGAGGCTCCAAACTTGTCCCCATGCTCGCACCACGAGCCGTCACTGACAGCCACCGTCCCCCACTGAGATGTCTCTTTAGAGAGAACAGCTAAGGTCTGCACCAGGGTGCTGGACTGAAGGTCAAAGGCAACCCTGCTCTGGGTTGGCTTATCCCTCTGCACCTTGGTAGAGGGGTCACCTGGCAGTGCTGCATCCCCCCCCACTTTTGAGACAGGCTGGTCTTGAACCTGGCCTTCCACCTCCATCTCTCCATTGCTAAATTATGGGTGCGCACTACCACTCCCATCTTGAACGTTCAGTCTCAGCAGCAGTTCTATGGCCCTGTCCATTAAGTTGCCATTCCTGTTTTGGAACCACGCATCACAGGTTCTCAAGCACCTGGACTGTTCGGTGTTTGCATAAAGCACAGTCTTGCCGGTCGTGGAGCCCTCCGTTAGGGCAAAAGGTCCCATGGGCAGCACAAGATCTGCTCCTGTTTATGCCACCTCACAATTTACTGCATTCACAATAGAGCTGCTTTCTAAAAACAATGGAATGACTTGCCACAGACAGCAATGACCACGGGCTTGGAGAAGCCTCAGAGAGGAGCTGGGTACGAGTGAACCAAGAGAACCACAGCTGCACCTTGTTAGCTGTGTCTGCCAGCGGTCAGAACGCCCCTCTGTAGCTAAACATCTTTGCAGCTGCAGACGAGCGGTCCCGGACATTGGCCCACAGGTCCTCGTCCTCATGACCCTGGTATCATTGTGGGTTTGACCTCCTGTGAGCTTTCCTGGAGGATCATGGGAAGAAATACTCTAAAAGGGCGACCCAGTCCACCTGATTTGAGAGGGGGAAAGAGTCACTTTACCTCATGAATATGATACCCACCTAATAAATATTCATAAACCTTTCTAATCCGCAGACTCACCACACAGAGCCCACTGTGCTGCCCGACCGCAGAGCAGCCCACTCCAGGCTCACTCCTTAGATGGTCTGCAGCTCTCAACTGAATTCTTCCCTTTAGGAAGGCAAGAATGGAGAGACTTCCCTTAACTTCTCCACACTGGGAAACTCACCCAGCACTCTGCTCACCACCTGGTGTGGATCATGAATGTAAGGAGCAGCCAGCGATGGCGCAGGGCTGGCTACATGTCCTGTGACTGGGATCCCTCAGTGCACACCTGTCACTCACACACAGCCTGTGTGAGCAGGACAAGACCTATGTGGTGGTTCATTTTCACCGTCAGTTTGACTGGAAACACCTCCATATGCCTCTGAGGGTGTTTCTAGAAAGGTGGCACCATCCCATTTGCTGGGATCCTAAACAGAGTAAAAAGGGGAAAGCAAAATGAGGGAGCACCCACACTCATCTGTTTCTGGTGTGTGGGAGCCAGGTGACCAGCTGCCTCCATGACTAACCACGACCGACTGTCCCCTCAAACCGTGACCCTCACTTGGTTTTATCAGCTTATACACAACAGCAAGCAGAAAAGTAACTAATCCAGCACTGGAGCAGCTCCTAGGAGACAGAGGCAGCTGGCCACACACAGCAAGGGGCCAACACGTCCGTAGTCCTGTGGCTCAAACTCACAGCCAGAGAAGGGAGGGCCATCCCCCAGGACCATGCTCAGGGATCCAAAATGCCCTTCCTTCCCTGCCAAGTCTCTTCTGGGGTTTCAAGAAAGAAGGGGTAGGGAACCACAAAATCATAGGACTCTATTGGCAGGATTGCCTTTTGTCCATGGACAAGCTCCATGTCCTACATTATATCCTGAAACAGGAGGTACAGGGCACCATTACCCCAAACTCATATATAACACCCCAGCAGCCAAGAGAACTGCGGCCCAAGCACTGAGGCCAGTTAGATGCAAGCCTCAAGTCTTTGTGTTTCCAGGGTCTGGGCCAGAGGAGCTGGGGTGCAAGAGTGGGTCAGCCAATCGTCTGTCCCCAAGAATCCTCACCACCAGAGAATCTCAAAGCAGAGCAGGGACCTCTGACTGAGATATCTTTGGAAAGAACTGCCACGCCAGGTGTGGGAGCAAACGCCTTTAATTCGAGCACTTTGAAGGCAGAGGCAGGCAGTGGATCTCTGAGTCAGAGGCCAGTCTGGTCTACAGAGCAAGTTCCAGTATAGCCAGGGCTACAAAGAGAAACCCTGTCTCAAAACAAAATAAACTCTAACTGCCAAAGAGCAGCAGGGCCTGGGCACTGCACTGAGGACGGGAGCTGGGAGTCCTCAGCTCTAAGCGCTCCAGGATCGTCGGTTTCCTTTTCCTGTCTAGGCCCCAAAGACTCTCATTCTGCTAACCCCCACACCCATCCATGCCCCAGTCAGGAAGACTATTAACATGGTCCCGGGTGGACCTGGAGACATGCTGGCAAGAGTGGGTTCTTTGCCCCTTCTATCACCAGGGTGACCACCCAGGAATAGTTATGTCCGCAAGCCCCTAGGAACACAAAAGGCTCAAGATGCTACAGAAAAGATTAAGTTAACTTGGAAAAAACATGTTTTTCCAATCAGCTATAAAACCACCCATGCCAGAATTTTTGCAGATCTAGATGGCCACTTTGCCATTACCCAAAATTCCTCTCGTTCTTTCTTTCTCCACAAATAATTTCCCAAGGCTTTCAGGGCACCAGCACGAGAGGCCCACAGTGTGGGACGAACGGGACCCAGTGCTCCCATCAGAAAGCTAGAGACTAATGTTTTTTCTCCCAGCAACCCTGAAGTAGGAGGCGGGCACCATGCTAGCTGCATTCTCCAGTCCACCTCAGGAAGACCTCATCTATGCGCACAATAGCACTGATGTTTGAACTGGATACGTGTTTTATTACACACTCACTTTTGTGAAAAGGCCTTTACTTGTTGACATTTCTTTCCTGAGCCAAGTCTGGGGCAGCCTGCCAGAGGGAAAGGCCAAGATCCTGGAGGAGCCATGGAGCTCGCTGGCCTTAAAGGGCCACACTACCAACCAAGCTATAACATGTAGAAAAGCAGAGCTGCTCCCGCCCACGACAGGTGAACAGGATTCATGCCCTAGCCAGTGCGCTGACACCAGGGTGAGTCTAAGCTGAGGACGAGCTCACAGCCTGCTGAGCGGTGGAGGAACTCAGATTTGAAACTGTTGTTTGCCTCCAAGACCCACATTAACTATTTGTCTATTTATGCTCATGTCCTGCTTGCAGGTCCTATGGAAGGCAAGGTCCTTTTTTTTTTTTTTTCATTTTTCTTTTTGGTTTTTCGAGACAGAGTTTCTCTGTAACTTTGGAGCCTGTCCTGGAACTAGCTTTTTTTTTTTTTTTTTTTTTCCTAAGGCTTATTTATTATGTATAGAGTTCTTCCTGCATGTACACACCAGAAGAGGGCACCAGATCTCATTACAGATGGTTGTGAGCCACTATGTAGGTACTGGGAATTGAACTCAGGACCTCTGTAAGAGCAGCTAGTGCTCGTAACTGCTGAGCCACCTCTCCAGCCTGGAACTAACTGTTGTAGCTCAGGCTGGCCTCAAGTTCTGCCTGCCTCTGCCTCCCAAGTGCTGGGATTAAAGGCATTCACCATCACCACCCGGCTCTGGAAGGCAGGATCTTAAGATCATTTAAACATAAGACTCCCACTTAGAAAGACCCACCTTCTTCCTGGTATCCAAAAGCCAGTGAGAGGATTTTTACTGGTTGTAGTATAAGTCCCATAACACTTTAAAGAAAGGAAGACCTTTAACTCCAGCCTAGAGGGGAAGATGGGAAATCCAGACACAGGAAGCTGGACACAGTCCTAAAATGAAGACAGAGGAGGGTTCTAGAGAACAAGTCCTTAGGCCAGACGCCATCAATGAACTGAATGAAACCTTCCCTGAGTCCGCCCAAGGTGAATGCTCAGCAAGCTGACACCTACACTTCCTCCAGTAAGCTTGAGCAGAGAACCCAGGCTTTCTGACAGGCCTTTGGTTCATGGGAGCAGAGAAGGCAAATCTGTTGTTTTAAAGTCACTTTGCTCACGACAGTGTGCCACGCGTTAGAGTTCCGAGCCACTGGTCTCGAGTGCCCATCCTAGCTGCTGTGCCTATGGACTATATGTGTCCCCGTGGGACATTGTTCCTGCTCTACTGGAGCAGTGTGAGAACTGGACCTGGCTCTGGAGTGAAAAGATTCTGGGTCCCAGCCTCCTGGGGCCTCTGGCGTCTTACCCAGGTGTCTTAGTGGTGGTCACCCAGATATGTGACATTAAAGTTGGATCATCTTGTTAAAGCTGCCTGACAGGTTTCCCCACTGTGAAGGTGTCCTATCTATCATACTGATGGAATGAAAGGCAGCCTGTCTATTCTATTCCATGTCTGGCAACCCTACAAGACACACAGCCACATTCAAGAATCGGCGACTCCATGAGACCACCGCCCTACACAGCTCAAGACATTCCAGATGTCTGTTCCAGAACATCTGGCAAACCAAATATTCTACCCAAACAGCAGTCACAACTCCACTTAATACTTTTTTCTTTTCTTTTTTTTTTTAAACGTTTTGAATTACGTTTCATATAATCCCAGGCTGGATGTTAACTTACAATGTATCCAAGAACAACCTGAAATCTCTAGTCCTCCTGCTCCACTTCTCAAGTACCTCGACACAGAGGACCCCTGTGGGGGTGGGTTGGTGGTGCAGTGGGAGGAGGCACTCAGGGACCTCGGTATGAGATAACTGTACTTCACCTGTGGGACGTAGGGGAAGACAAGGCAGGAAGAATGGCACCCTAACCAGAACCTGTGAATGCTATCTTAGTTGCAAAATGGATTTTTTTTCTAACTTTAAAATAAAAAACAAAAAAATTATATAAGCTTAGGCCAGCCTCTAAGCCACTGAGTTGCTGAGGGTGGCCTTGAACTTCTGATCCTCCGGTCTCCACCTCCTATATACACCACCATTATCAGTGTAATGTAATGCTAGAAACCTGGGCTTCATGCACAATAGACAAGTACCTGTCAAGTGAGCCTCATTCCTAGCCTCAGGGGTGATTCTTGCAATGAACTGGGCCAGCATGCATGCAGGAGACACAAGGTAAGCTGTGCAGGAAGCAACGGGGGTCTCCCGCTCATTGTCTCCAGCAGGCACTAGTGCTTGGTGACAAAGGCCAATGAAGCAAACATCTTCTGGAGGAACCTGCTCAGACTGCTTGGATTCTAAAAACAACCTAGCAGAGGACTCATTCACCCTTCCTGACCCCAATCATCCTTCTCTACAGAGGTCAGCAATAAGCCCAGAGGACTGGGGATGTGGTTCAGAGGTAGGGCACTCATCCAGCACACGTGAGGCTGTAGGCCTCATCCCCAGCACAAAATAATAGTGATAAGTTTATCTGATTTAATTTGTATTTTACTTATTATTGTGTGTGTATATGGGGGCAACCCCGGCCACTGCCCTTCTACGGAGGTTGGAGGACAACCTTCAGGAGTAGCTCCTCCTTCCACCGCTCTGTGGTTCTTGAAATGAACTCAGGTCAGTAGGTTTACCCAGCAGGCTATTTTACCTCTCAGCCATCTCTTTGGCCCCATAGCAATGTTAATAATAGTATTTCAAAACTGCTTATAAAGGGATAGGCCTCATGGCTCAGACCTTTAACCCCAGATTTTCAGCTGCCTGAGAAAGTTAGAGAGACCCTGTCTGAAAACAAACGGTACAGAGGGGCTGAGGTAGTGTAGCACTATGACTGAGGGCTTGCTTACAGCTAGAGGTGGTGGTGCACGCCTTTAATCCCAGGGCTCCACAGGCAGAGATGGGCGGATCTCTGTGAGTTCCAGGCCATTTGGAGCTACATTGTGAGACCTTGTCTCAATGACAATAACAATAACAGTAAAAATCATAGTTCATGAAAATAATAAGTGTTGGACATGGTGCAGTTGAGAGATATAGGCAGGACAATCTTTGCAAGTTGGTGGACAACCTGGGCTACATCAGGTCAGCTTCTACATAGCAATCCCGTCCCAAGAAACCTAAATAGATAAATAAGGCTCAGAGAAATGAAGTGACTCATTCAAGGTGACCCACTTAATATAAGAAGCTAGAGTTGAATGTCAAGTTCCTCAGAACCCATCTGGTGGCCAAACCACCCCCACCTCTACCCCCACCCCCACCTCAGTCTGGCCACAACGGGCAAAACTCCCAGGGTGGACGACTGTGAAACTTCTTGTGGCCCTGTTTGTTCCTTTGCTTCATTTTGTGGCTTTTCATTCTTGTCTCTGGCCCTCATCCCATTCCTGATGGCTCAGACAGGTCCAGGACCAACCAGCAGGGGGTGCTATAATCCACTCCAGAACCGTCCTGAGGCACTAACAGTGCAGAATGAAGGGGCTGGCTCCCACGAGTGTCCCTAACAATACCGACACCTACTAGTTCACGACTTGCCCTGTGGCCTGCTGACCAGATGAGCTGCAACACAGGGTTTTGCTCCTCATGGTGGTGGAAAGGGAATACACCCCCCAAGTAAATGAAGTTCAGTACAAACCTTGATACCAAGTACACAATTGAACTTTATCAAGGGGATCATGGCTCCAGATTCCTCCCCCACATTGGTGGTTGCTCTTTGCAGCCACCTTTTTATAGTCCAGATCTTTCCTTTCCGTGGAGCATTTGCCTGCCTTTCAGCAACACCTCAGACTACTGCAAGGGCTTCGCGAGGCCCCAAAGGGCAGCACAGAAGTGCATACTTATGATCCCAGAACCTCCAAAAGTTCAAGGCTAGGTTGGCCTACAGAGTGTCTAAAAAAAAAAAAAAGAAAAGAAATGTGGCGGCGGGGGTGGGGGCGGGTGGGTGGGGGATGGGTGGACAAAAAGCAGTGCTGGAGACACAGCTCAGTCGGTAGAGTGTCTACCATGCATAAACTCCGTGTTAAGATCCAGCACTGTATGAAGCAGGCATGGTAGCACAACCCCCATCCTACACACAGGAGGGGAAGGCAGGAGGTTCACCAGGTCACCCAGGACAGCATGAGTAATGAGAAATGAACAAGGGCCAGTGAGATGGCTCAGTGGCTAAGGCATTTGCTGTAGGAGTCTAGTGAGCTCAGTTCCATCCTCAGGACCCACAGTGGGGAGAGTGGAGTCCGGAGAGAGGTCCTCCACACAGTGTCATGGATGCATATGGGCACCGTCAAGTGAATCTTAAAAATCACAAAATACAAAGAAACCCCAATAACAACAAAAAACGCATACTCAGGCCAGCAAGATGGCTCTGAGGGTAAAGGTGCTTGTCACCAAGCCTAATGGCCTGAGTTTGAACCTGTATTCCACTTGGTAGAAATCAAAAATCAATCCAAGCCAGGCAACGGTGTCGTACACTTTTAATCCCAGCACTTGGGAGGCAGAGGCAGGTAGATCTCTGTGAGTTCGAGGCCAGCCTGGTCTACAAAGCGAGTTTCAGAACAGTCAGGACTGTTACACAGAGAAATCCTGTCTCGAAAAATCAAAAAAACAAAAACAAAAAACAAAAACAAAAAAACTAACTCCCAGAATTTATCCTCTTATCTCCACACCCATGTCAAGGCAATGTGCACCTATACAATACAAACAACATAAATGAGTAAGCAAATAAAAAATGAGTAAACAATTTTTTTTAATCCTCAAATGCCATACATAGTTCACAATCACGGTGCTTTTGCTTGTGTCTCCTGTCTTCAACCTGAAACTCGGCCGTTGCTAGCACTTACTGAGTATCTACGTGTGCTGTGCGAGTCCCTGGGGGACAGATGTACCAATCAAGAATTTAAAACAACTCAGAAGGGGGAGCTAACTCCAGCTACCTCCCAAGGACCTACTAGCAGCACCTGTTGAAGCAAGGATTGCCTCCACTTTGAAGGCCAACCTTCAAACCCAAGATCAAGCAAAAAACAGTAGAACCAGGACCCCACAGTGTGACGGTATTTCAGTTCCCTAATCCCAAGAAGGGAGGAACCCCAGGATGATGTCTTTATACACAGACTCAAAGCTATTACGTGCTTGATATAGGTCACTGTGACTAAATATGGCTGAAGATGCATCTACTCTTTCCCCCACCCTGTTTTGTTTTGTTTTGAAGACAGTTTCTCAGGAAGCCCAGGCTGGTGACTTTGAACTTCTGATCCTCTATCTCCTTAGTGCTGAGATTATATAGGATTACAATGCCTAGGTTTTTGGAGTGCTGGGAATAAAACCCAGGGCTTCGTTGATGCTAAGCAAGGACTCCACCACTGATCTACAGCTCCGGGAGACCCTCCCCCTCTTTAGGTAGAGTCTTGCTATGTCAACAAAAGGTCTGGAACTTGCAGACCAGAGTAGCCTTTACCTCCAGAATACCAGGATTACAGTGTGTACCACTACACCCAGGTTCCCTCTCATCCTTGCAAGAGGTAGCTAGCTGATTGGGAAGTGTGGACCAACTGCCCACCACCAACTCTAGCTGGGCAGACAACTCAGAGCTGATCCCTGACTTTTCACAGCTCTTCTAGTTTCTTTTTCTTCTTAATCATTAAATCATACACAAGCCAGCGAAAACACAAGACACACCCCTATCTCGCATGTTAGATTCTTTCCCCCTCCTGCAGAATTTTGCGGTAAAACTTCAGCTTTACAAGAACATGCAACAGAAAGAATTAGGGAACTCAGGCAATCCAAAACCAGCTAAGTGATGGTTTCGCATTTTTAAAATATATATAATGTAAAGCAGTTCCGAGAAAAGTGAAGTCACAGCCTAGGTTGCTTATTCTCAGTTCTTAGAAAAGAGCATTTCAAAAGGGAAGCTGCGCTGGGCGGGCACACAGGCTGCCGCCAGAGCCACGGTCTGGCGGGTGCTTGCTGATAAACTGACTTTGATTTGGCAGCCCAAGAGCTGAAGCCTCCGGATGCATTTTCATTTGGCGCTGTCAGAGAGGAAACGGCAGCCCCGACAGTGAGAGTTCTGAATGTGCAGAGAAACCACAGGCTCAGCTCTGGGAAGGCAGCCTCCAGCCGCTGGCCACTGCCGTTTGCAGCGCTCCTCCCCCAACTGGCGGCGACCTCCAGCCAGCCCACACTTTTCCATCCATCGGGTGTTATTCCCCAGGAGTTAGGTGAGGACACAGTTGCAAAGCTGTCAGCAGCTTCCAGTTCTCCAGTGGAGACGCAGAGGAGGCTTGTGCACACACAGTTCAACAGTTGTTCTAGGGTAAAACAGTTTAGGGACACCATTTTACTAAGAATCCTATAACAGAAATCCTGTGGCCTGCATCAAATTCAATTTCAGACTGGGGTTCAAGAGGCAGAGTGTTTGCCTAGCACACAGGAATCAGGCCTGGAGTGGTACGCACTTGCAAATCCAGCACTGTGAATTACCTGCAGGTGGTCAGGGCTTCAAGATCATGTTCAGCCGTGGAGTTTGAGGCCAGTCTGGAATATGAGACTCTGTCTGAAAGTTAATTGGGGCTATAGCTGTGCAGTAGAGTCTGTCCAGCATGGGCTCTGTGCTGAAAAAAGTGTGTGTGTGTGTGTGTGTGTAGTCTGTGTCTCTGTGTGTAGTCTGTGTCTCTGTGTGTGTTGTCTGTGTGTGTGTATGGGTTGTCTACGTCTGTGTGTGTAGTCTCTATTGATGTGTATGCATGTGTTACCTATGTATGGGTATGTGTTATCTCTGTGTGCGTGGTCTGTGTCGGTGTGTGTGTATGGGTTGCCTCCATCTGTGTATGTTGCCTACATGTATGTAGCCTGTGTTGATGTGTATGCATGTGTTGCCTATGTCTGTGTGTGTATTGTCTCTGTGTGTAGTCTGTTGGTGTGTGTATATGCGTTGCCTATGTCTGTGTGTGTGTAGTCTGTGTCAGTGTGTGTGTATGGGTTGCCTATGTCTGTGTGTGTGTTTTCTCTGTGTGTATAGTCTGTGTGTGTGTATGGGTTGCCTGTGTGTGTTTAGTCTGTGTCTCTTAATCTGTGTCTCTCTGTGTGTATAGTCTGTGTATGTATGTGTGTAGATCATGTCTATATGTTTTCTGTCTGTGTTGTTTGTGTGTGTCTGTGGTGTGTGTGTGGTCTGCGTCTGTGTGTCTGTCTGTTTATTAAATTCCAATGCAACCAAAGGCAACTGATCAAGTGTTTCAGACAAGGAAGACCCTAAGGAGACATGACAACTAAATAGAATGTGGAATCCTGGGGGGAAGAAAGAAGAAATAAAGAAACCAGAATAGGGCTGGGGAGACTAGGCTCAAAACCAAAATTAGAAGAAACCAGAATAAACTATAGATTTGGTACTAACTTCTCAGTATTTGCTTATGAATTAATTTGTTAATTAGTTTTAACATCCACACTATACTAATATAAGACATTCATGATAGGAACCTGGTATGTCTATAATTCAATAAGTCCGTTTTGATCCCCACCACTATATCAACCAAGCTTAGTGGTGCATACCTGTCATCTCAGCACTCAGGAAGTTGAGGCTGGAGGATCACGAGGTCCAGGACAGACTGGGCTATAGACATCATGCCTCACATGTAAATAAATAGGCAAACAAACAAATAAATAAAAATAATAAAGACTTAGCCAGGCGGTGGTGGCACACACCTTTAATTCTAACACTAGGGAGGCAGAGGCAAGCGGATGTCTGTGAGTTTGAGGCCAGAATGGTCTACATGAGCTAGTTCCAAGACAGTCACCAAAGTTACACAGAGAAACCCTGTCTCAATAATAATAATAATAATAATAATAATAATGGTATATTTTTGCAATTTTCTGTAGCTCAGAAGATATACATTAGAGGTAGAGAGATGGTTCAGCAGTTAAGAACACTTGCTGCTCTTCCAGAGGAACTGAGTTGGGTTCCTATCCAGCACCCACATAGGGCTGCTCACATCTGCCTGTAACTCCAGAGAATACAATGCCCTCTTCTAGACTCACACACGTGCATGTACATATGCACACACATGCACATATACACAGACAATAATAAAATAAAATAAAAATAAGCAGGGCAGTGGTGGCACATGCCTTTAATCCCAGCACTGGGGAAGCAGCAGGCAGATCTCTGTGACTGGTCTACAAAGTGAGTTCCAGAAGAGTCAAGACTACCACCAAAAAACCCTGTCCCGAAAAACGAAATAAATAAATAATACAAATATATGTTAAAAAAAATGTTCAGCAGTCAAACCCAGATCACTTTCCAACTTGGTTTATCTATAAAGGAAAATGTTAGCACCCTTAGTCACAGAACTTGGGAGGCAGAGGCAGGGGGATGCTGTGAGTTCAAGGCCAGTTTGTACTACAAAATGAGTTTCAGGACAGCCAGGGCTACACAAAGAAACTCTGCCTCAGGAAAAAAAATCAAATCAAATAAAACGAACAACTTAATTCAATAATGTGAGCTTGGCAGTTTCTTACGAGCCTAACTATGGGTTTGACGTGTTTCCTGGAGCTGCACTCCTCCTAGCTGAGCTGCAAACTCTCCACACTAAACCTGTACCACGAGTTATTTGTGACCAACAGCAAACAAGATATCACTCAATGGGCACGTTGGATACATGGATATGTATGTGCTGACCGGCAGTGGAGCCCTGTAAGAAAAATGGGTATTCTGGCAGGAAAAGGACATGGCAGAGCCTCACATGAACATTCAGCAAGGCACTACACGGCAGGCCCATCAGGGAAGGCAAAGTGAGGCAGTTGGGCGAAGGGGTGCATGGGTGGTATACAGGACTTTTAGGGCAGGACACTCTTTTGTCTGATACTGCAATAGAAAATATGTCATGACGTGCCCGGCAAAACCTATAGAACTGAGCGTGCAAGTGAACCCAACAGTAAACTATGGGCTCCACTTGAAAAACTGCATCTGGAGAGCTGAAGATGGGGTTCACAGTTAAGAGTACTTGCCGCTCCTTCTAGAAGACCTGAATTTGGTCCCACAGAAGATGAATCAACTGGCAGTGTTTCCATGGTGTTGTAGAGTACTACCCTCCTTCATCTTCCTCAGAGTAGCTCTGACTACTTCTAGGACATCCTGAGATTGGATTTGTTGATGCTGTCATTCTCCCAGAGGAGTAGGGGACTCCAACTACTCTGTCCTGCACGTGCCGGCCATTTGTATGTCTTTCTGCCTTCACTGCACATGGCCTTGCAGTCTCAGGAGGTGCTAGAGTAAATTCTGTGGAAGGCTAACTGAAGGAGATTCTATCTGTGCATTTCTGGGGAGGTGCTCATCCATGCAGGGGTCAACTTTCTGGTTAGGTCACCATGCTCCGGTAAGAACACCTCAGCCATGCTTTCTAAGTTAACCCAGTAAACTCACTGGTTCCCCACGCTGGATCCCAATGGTCTCATACTTTGGTTTGTTGTTGGTGTCCTATGAGGAGGGCACAGGTGTTTGTTGGCATCTCACCAGTGAGAGGTCTCACAATGGGACTGACCAGGGCATAGACACTTTGGACGGTTTAGAGTTCAGCGGAGTTGAGAGGTAGCTAGGTGGAAGAGACCCCACGGACTCCAAAATCCATCTCCAATGCCATTCATTATTTCTAGTCTTAAGCCTTCTCATTATGTTTTTAATTTATTTTTATTTATGTGTATGTCTGTGAGCATGTGAATCTATATGCCATGTTGTGGGTGTATCCTCAGAGGCCCTAAAGAGGAATCAGATTCCCGGGAGCGACAGGGAGTTATAGAAGTTGTGAGCTGCCTGGATGGGGCTGATAAATGACCAACACTCTCTTCTGGCCTCCAAAGGCACCCCACGCACATATACACCTAAAAATAAAATCTTTTTCAAAAGGGCATTCATGTAAGCAGGGCCGGAGGAACCAGCCTGCAATCCCAGCTACTGAGGCAGGAAGACGATATTATGAGACCTGTCTGAGCAACAAATTAGCTCAAGGCCTGGGTGCTTTTTCTAGGGGGGAGGACAGGAAGGGGCAAGTCTAGATCACCGCTGGGTGTCCTCTCCTGTCAAGTGAGATTATCTGCTGGTCAGCACCTCCTGACGTTCACAGCGACACAGGTTAGTCAGGTGTGGGGGTGTCTGGAAGAGAGCTGTGGGCCTGGGACTGCAGCACTCGGGAGCCTGAGACATTAGGACTCTGTCTTAAAAATCAATGAGCTGGCACTCTAGTTCAGTGACAGTGTTTGCCTAACATGCACAAGGCTTTAGGTTCAATGGCATTTTCGGGAACACTATACAGTCTGTTCAATTTTTCTGAAAACTGTTTTAACAAACCACAGTTCAGGTTGGAGATGTGGCTCCATTAATAGTGTCTGCCTGGCATGCACAAAAACCCAGATTAATCCCTGGTACCGCAGAAGGCAAGCGTGGTGGTGCACACCTGTAATCTCAACATTCAGGAAGAGGACATGGGAAGGTCTGGAATCTGAGGTTATCCTGTCTTTAAAACAAACAAGCTTATTTTTAAAAACTAGCCATACAGAAATGCTACTAATGGTGGAATATCGATCATCTGGGCAAAGTGCTCAGCAGTATAAGAACACAGTTCGGGCTGCCTTGGTCTCTCCCATCCGAACAGGAACCTAGTCTGGCAACAGCAACGCCAAAGCCCAACAGTGGTACAATCCCAACAGAAAGGCATTTCATGTAGAAAGGTCAGGACTCACTCTCTGGCTGTCTCTCTGCAAAAGTTTTGAAGCAGAGGTACTTAAAAAGTCTGTTTCCATCCTTAGATTTTTAATTTCAACAAAGAATTCTAAGACCACTCCCACCATTCTAACAGCTGGTCTCACCTTCTGAATCTGAGGAAGATGGACAATGAGGAATGAGTGCACTGGAGCAGAGAGAGCCTGGCTGCACAGGGCTGGCGGCTGGAGACGGGGAGACAGGCGCCAGTGTCCTCGTGTCCACAAACACACTTTAATCCCACTGTCAGTAACTGAAACCCAGAGGGTGCATCTTAAAGAAGCAAGCGTTACCCCTCGCCAAGCCAGAGACGGCAACATGAGATTTCCATATGCCTCAGAGAGAAAAACAAACACACATAAATGACAAAAAGGGAAAAGGGCCGGAGATCTGCTTCTCATCCGCAAGCAGCCAAAGCCCTGGGCAGAGGGAGGGCTGAGTTGTCATCAAATCTCTGTGATGTCCCCGAGACCCACATGGTGTAAAGCCCTCCGAGGAAAGCTGTTCGTATGTTCCTAGAGGGTCTCAGCTCTAAGGGATGTTCCTGTGTAAGTCTTCCACCTCCAGCTCCCACATGCTTTCATGGATAGGATTGTCAGAAAGATCCGTCATCTTCACAGCCTGTAGGCAGGGCTCAGGACTACAGGCCTGGACTACACCCATCACCATCACATACTTTCCTGGGAAGAGAGGAAAAAGTATGACCATCACCATGGCAGGTAGGGACAACCCACAAAGACCCTGACTCCAAGACCTTGATCAGAGAAGGAAGATGGACACAGAAAGATTATCTAGGGCTTGGGGAGCACAGCTCAGAGGCAAAGCTCATGCTAACATGTACTAAGTTCTAGGTTTGATCTTTAGCCCTGCAAAATAAGGGGAAGAGGAGCTGAGAGTAGGGCCTGGTTGGTAAACGGCTTGTCATACAAGCTAGAGGACCTGAGTTCATATCCCAGCATCCACGTAAAAAGCATAGCAGTGCATATGCACATGTGATCAGTGGTAAGGAAATGGACACAGTAGGATCCCTGGGGTTCTATGCCCAACCCAGTCAGAAAGTTCCTGGTTCAGTGGGAGATCCTGTCAAAAAAAAACAGGGTGAGAGCAATCGAGGAAGACACTTGATGTACCTCTGGCTCAACATACACCAGCATCTGTAAGCACACTCCCACACAAGAATTCGCACACATTCACACAATCCTGACAGTAGATACCAAAACAAAGGCAGTCAGGGATCAAAACAGATACATGTATGCACAATGAGGTCAGCGCTTAACCTGGAGGACTGCATCTGCATCTATGGCATCTGCTTTTCATATGCTAACACAACAGGCAGCTCACTCAGCAGTCATGCTTCTGGAACGCAAGCAACTCTGGAGCCCACTGAGTTATAATTAGACACACTGCCCCAGGCAGGGGCAGAAAACCCAAGCTATGCTCTCAGTCTTGTTCATTGCTCAATGCCAGAGTGAGTGACTGGTCCCTGTTCACAAGACGGGTACTCCTGCAAAGCCACTTCCTGACAGCCGAAATGTAAATCCAATTTTCCCCCTACACTGCCAAAAAAGTTAGGCCAGGCATCAGCACACCCCTCCTCTCGCCAGCCACAGCACACTGTACTGTTGTTCCAATCCCTGCCACCCCCAACTTTATCCCAAGCCACACTGGGCACACAGGGAAATCAACAGAACAGGCTGCCACTGGATGATCTGACATAGTAACCACAACTTCCCATTCC
This sequence comes from Myodes glareolus, assembly GCF_982192425.1. Classification (NCBI taxonomy): domain Eukaryota; kingdom Metazoa; phylum Chordata; class Mammalia; order Rodentia; family Cricetidae; genus Myodes; species Myodes glareolus. The sequence goes on along the minus strand of NC_142034.1, from coordinate 103,459,158 downwards.
CTGGGGGAAGTGCCTCTCCTTGAAAGCGCAACTTGGCTAGTCATAAACCACACAAAATGCAATTTTGTAAAAAGTCCCTTGTCACGGCAGGGAAGGCATGCAGCCAGCCCCCTGCATGCCTGGCTTCCACCATCAGGCACGAGTTTGCACACAAGCCCAGTGCTTAGAATGAAAGAAGCCAAGCCTGAGGTTGCCCATCCCTCCCATGTTTCACCTGACAGGGTCCACCTGAGAATCTGTGGCTCTAACTCTGGGTGCCATACTGGCTGTCCTCTCTGTACATGGCCCCAACTGGTGGTGAAGATGAAACCATTAGAATTACAAGGCTGAAGACCAGTGAGGCAGACCGGCTCTGTGGAACTTGGAGGCAGAAGACACTACAGTGCTTAGCCCATGCACCCATATCTCTCTGCAGGGACACGTGATGCCCTCCACTTCTTCCTCACAGGACCCTGCTCAAGGTCAAGCCTTCACCTTCTCCTGCTTGGACGACTGCAATGTCCTCCCAACCACTAACAGTACTCCTGCCCAAGAGCCTCCCCATCACAACACAGTGTAAGCACCACTGTCTGCAGAATGAGGACTAGAATTCCCAACATCACTGTATCTTCAGAGACTGGAGAGGCCTAGAGGCAGGGCAGGAAGGAGCCAGGCAGCAACAAACCAGCAGGCATCAAGGTCATTTAGAGTGAACAGATCCTTCCTAAACTGCAGCCTTTCAGAGCTGTCCCTTGGGGTCTTGTACCCTGCCCACTGGGGCCCTGTCCCCTGCCTCCTGAGGTCCTGTCCCCTGCCTCCTGGCCTTTGCTGCCCCCTGGGGCCCTGTCCTCTGCCTCCTGGCCTTTGCTGCCCCCCTGGGGCCCTGTCCCTGTTCGTTCCCTGCCTCCGGGCCATTGCTGCCCCTCTGGGGCCCTGTCCCGGCCCTTCTTTCCCCCCCACCCCCGCCTTTGAACATGCTGTTTGAGGGTGCTGACAATCTACTACTGTACAGACACAGAATGTCCTAATTCTGACACTGAATATCATGAGTCCCAACAACCCAAGGAAGAGGGTTAGTCCCTACAGATAACAACAATGCAGCTTTCAGGGCTGTCTCCTCCAGGAAGCCTTCCCTGAATCCTCTGAACCTTGAACACGTATCCTTTTTCTATGCCTAATTCTGTATCTACTGACTCTAAATAAATACCAGATGAACTATTGAGCCAGCCAGACAAAAGTTTCTCTATGCTCTGCAGCTGAAAGTTCAGGTTTCCTGAGGCTAGCAATGGTTAATACAGGGCGTGCTTTTGCTGGGAATTTTCTACTTCACAAACACTGTACCATCCAGTACCAAGCAGGTACTGTGAGCGCCACTCAAATAGAAGGAAGAGCCATCACCCCTGTACATACAGGCTGGGCACTTCTACAATCGTACCTTGTGTTTTAGTGGCCTGTTTACATCCCTGGTTCCTGGTGAGATGATTAATGAGCAAGAGGAAAGAGCATGGGCCCTGCCCCTGGGCATACAGGATAGAGGGTGAGGCCAGCAGACTCAGTCCAACACAGGGACATCTGCTGGGTGCCAGGCTCACTCCCACTGTGGCACCAGGCTTGAGACACTGCCTAAGGCTGACCTCAAGGAACATTGCCTGAGCTGGGATACCAAAAACCATGGAATGTGAGCAAAGCCAAAGCTAAGGCCAAGGACAGTCAACTTTTTCTGTAAAGGACCAGACTACATAAGTCAGGCTTTGGTGGGTCACAGCTCCTGGACTCTGCCACTACAGTGAGATGGTGACACTAACCTTTTATAAACTACAAATGTGTTTCACGTCAATAAAACTTCCCTTGCAATGCTGATTTTTGAACTGCATATACTTTTCACACATTGTGACTGTTTTTTTAGACACATCAAAATGTAAAACAGGGGGCTGGTGAGATGACTCAGTGGTTAAGAGCACTGACTGCTCTTCCAGAGGACCCGGGTTCAATTCCTAGCACCCACATGGCAGCTCGCAGCTGTCTGTAGCCCCAGTTCAAGAGAATCTGACATCATTATACCAATGCATGAAATAAAGTTAAAGTTTTTTTTTTAAAAAAAAAACACAAAATGTAAAACATAGTCCAGGTATCAGGCACACGCTTTTAATCCCATTGCTCTGGCAAGGGGATCTCTGAGTTCAAGGCCAGCCTGATCTACTTAGTGAGCTCCAGGCTACCCAAGGCTACAGTATGAGACCCTGTCTCAAAACAAACAAAAATGTGACCTGGGCCAGTGAGATGGTTCAACAGGTGCCTAATTCTGAATCTACTGACCCCAAATAAATGCCAGACACACCAATCTGACAACCTGAGTGCAGTCCCTGGGACCCACACAGGGGAAGGAGATAACCAACTTCAAGACGTCTTCTGATCCCCACCTAAGTATTATGGTGTGCACACACACACACATATACCCTTACTCAAAATAAATAAGATGTAACAAAAATAGTTTTAAAGAGCCAGGCACGTGTGAGAGCCAAAGTTACATCTTAAGTTTTAATTATTATATCTTAGGGATCCATGAAACAAAACGCCTCTGGTCTGCAGGCCCCTTGCCCAAGGACAGACAGTTCCTGAGATGCTGGGGGCTGCTGTTTATGAGAGATAACAAGCCACGTGTTTTCACTCCCCTCAACAAGTTTGTTTGCCCCATCCGCACTGGATGTGCTGGGTGGATGGGAGGTTCACAGGCAGGAAATACATCAGGTTGTAAGCTTGCCTGGATTTAGGCTGGAGATACATCAAGATGAACACTTGCCCCTGACTGGATCTGACGGGATCCAACAGATGTAAGCCGTGACTTGGGGTCATTTTTTTCTGGGAAACCAGAGAAGGACCTGGCCAGAGCCCATTCACTTGGCCAGTATTTAACTAAATCTTGCTTTAAATTTGGCTTTGAATTGTGACCTAATTTTTGATCAGTACAATTAACGCATCGTGGTGCACGCCTTTGATGCCAGCACTCGGGAGGCAGAGGCAGAGGCAGGCAGATCTCTGTGAGTCTGAGGCCAGGTTGGTCTACAGAGTGAGACAGCTATGGCTACACAGAAAAATCCATCACAAAACAAAACAGACAAAAAGTTTTAAAATAAATGTAAAAGCTGAGTCTGGAGATAGGCTCAGTGGGTAAGGCACTGAGCTTGATTCCAATAACTCTGTGTGTGTGTGTGTGTGTGTGTGTGTGTGTGTAAACTACTTTTGGTTTACAATCCATTTAGTTGCTAGTCCTAAATTAGAATAAGACTGAAGAGAGAGAGAGAGAGAGAGAGGAGAGGGGAGGAGAAGGGAGGGGGAAGGGAGGGGAGAGGGAGGGGAGGAGAGGGGAGGGAAGGAAAGGAGAGAGCGCGGAACAGGTAACCTAAGTCTGAGTTTAAAACAGCCCAGGTCAGACTCCTAACCTAGTCTGTATCTAGACAATCCCACACTGTCTCGGCAGAAAGCGTTCTTAGAGTCTGGCCTGACTTCACAGAGAAGGAAGCCCCAGAAAGGCAGACCTGGTGAATCCATAGGCTTCCTTCATAAACCCGAGTCTGTGTTGAAGCTCCAGTGTCAAGCAGAGGCGGGTCTTGTCTATCTGGGTCACAGCTGCAGCCTAGCATCTCCCACGAGGCGCCATGTATGATTCGTTCCCTTGACTCCTGGTCAGCGAAGTGAGACTCCTGGTGCCCAGTGCGGGTGTCCTAGGCCATCAGGTTCTCAGGACACTTGGGTGTCATGACCAGAGGCTAGGGTCAAGCTGTCAGGACCACAGTCCTGACACAGTAGTAGCTCAGGGGGTAGCCTCAAACCCAGCAAGATCAGCATCTCCTTGGAGCATATGAGAAACAAGTCTTGGAGACTTAACCTGAGGGGATGGGCTTCAACAAACCCCTAGGCAGCAGCTGTTTAAGAACTGTGAACCACAGTTATGTTATCTCAGTAGGAAACGTAGAAAAGTGTTCCCAACCCCTCCAGGTAATGGCGGCTTTCCCAGATGAAGGTCCACTTGTTTGGGAACATTAAAAATGTACAGGCGTGGGGCTGGGATACTGCTCAGTTGGGAGATTGCTTGCCTAATATGCACAAAGCCCTGGGTTTGACCCTCAGCACAACGTTTGCCTGTCTGTAATCCTAGCATTCAAATGATGGAAGTGGGAAGTTCAGGAGTTCAAGGTCACCCTCAGTTATAAAAGGAATTTGAGGTCAGTCTAGACTACGTGTGACCCTACCTCAAAACAAACAGAAAAAAGACATGCACAATTTCCCATGACATTATTTCTCAAAACATATGGGGGAAATGAAGAACATCTATGGGGAGGGAACTTAGGACAGAGAAACCCAAAGCTCAAAACTAGGTGCATGACTGGGGGAGCTCGGGAACTTAGACGTATTTTCATTGATTTATTTGTTTATTATTTTTGCCGTCTGGGCCTCATCAATGCGAGGAGGTGCTGTACCAGCGAGCTCCATCCCAGGCCCTCTTTACTTTTTGTTCTGAAAAAGGCTCTCACTAAGTTGCCTTGTTTGGCCTCAAACTCAGTAGCTCAGACAGGCTTTGAACTTTGCCATCCCCCTGCCTCAGTCTCCTAGTATTGGGATGAAATGTGTGCACCACCAGGTCAGGTTGGAACCTACGTTCTTGAACGTGGTGACAGGTGTAGCAGTCATTCGACAGGTTTGGGAAGTCACCTGACTGGGGTTGGGACAGGAAGGAGGAAGAATGACTGGAGGTAGGACCGCCCCGCCCCCGCGAGGGACAGCCTCCTGCAGAGCCGGTCTGGCCCCCTTTACCTGGAATCAGGCAAGGCCGGCCTCGCGGTACGCGCTCCAGGCCGCGCACGGAGAAGGCCCCGCTCGGGTCGCGCAGCCGCGCCTGGCCGCCTTCCACCACCAGCACGGTGCCCTGCATCCACACGACCGCCAACTCCAGCGGCGCTCGGCCCACCGCCGCCCGCGACAGCCGCCACGCGCCTGGGCCTCCCTCCGCGTGGCGCCGCAGCTGCCTTGCCAGCACCTTGAGTGGTGGCGACCGCGGCAGCCGTACGGCCCCGGGGCCACCCGAGGGCGGCGACTCCACCGCCGCCGCCATGCTGCGCCACCGCCACTTTCCCGCCAACTCTGAAGGGCAGCGGGGGCTTGGCGAGCGGCAGCCAATCAAGAGCGCGCCGGCCGGAACCAGCCAATGATGGGGCTGGAGGGGTGGGACCACCGTGCCAGGATTGCGCGTGCGTACTTTGAGTAACAGCCTAAAGCCAAACATGAACCGGTAAATGAAGGCAGGGAAATAAGGAATTTCCTTCTGCAAGAAAGAGCAACGTTTTAAACCGGTGCAGTTTTCTAAAAAGTAAGACGTGCGCAACAATAGCTGTGGAGCAGAAATAAAATGTACCACATGAAAAGTAGAAATGCAAACAGATTGTGAACCTTCTGGATGGGGGAATCACAACTATTCATAGGAGAGAAAGTTCCAGAAGGATACTTTAAGCATGATCCTAAACACAAATTAATGTACAGGGTTGTGTGTGTGTGTGTGTGTGTGTGTGTGTGTGTGTGTTTTGTTTTGTTTTTCCAAGACAGGATTTCTCTGAGTCCTAGCTGTCCTGGAACTTGCTTTGTAGACCAAGTTGATCTTGAACTCTCAGAGATCCATCTGCCTCTGTCTCCCAAAAGCTGGGATTAAAGGCATGTGCCACCACCACCACCCCACACACACCCCGGCCTTTTTATCAATTTATTTATCTTGAGATGTGCAGGTTTGTTGGCACTCTTTTCCGTGCCTCACTGATAAGGCTGAATAAGCACTGGTAACTTTGGTGAAACATTTCTTATCAAGCATCTTGTACTCAGACTATATGAATTATCTGAGATTATCATGAGTTTTATCAGGAGAAACCTTTCAAAAGAAAATAAATATACATATACGAGTTCAGTGATTAAAAAATTTCTCTTTCAAAACAAGTTGTGGTGGTTCACACCTGTAACCCTAGCACTCAGGAGAGGGGCTGGAGGATGACTTACCTACACTGTTGAGTTGGAGACCAACCTGGGATACAAGAGCCCTGTCTCAAAACGCCATAATAAATAAATAAATTAAACAATTGCCTTTCAGTTAGGGATGCAGCTCTATAGGAGAACGCTTACCTAGCATGCAAGAGGCCCTCCATATCCAATACCCAAGAACTTTCTCTTTCAGCCTGACCAGATGGCTCAACAGATAAGGCACTGGCCACCAAATCTGATGGCCAGGGCTCCATTCCCAAGACCCACACGGTAGAGGAAAAGAATTAACTCCCAAAAATGATTCCCTGACTTCCATAAGTGCACAGTGGCACATATGCACCCCACCACACACACTAAATGTAAAGTATCTTTAAAGACACAAACAAAACTTGGTATGTGTATGTCACCTGTGAAGGGACTAATTTATCACTATGTCCTCTTGCACAGTTTAGTATTCTGAAGTCAGTAATACTGAACACTGAAATGAAAGCCCATGCTTGTGATGATCACAGCTGATTGGGAAGTGATAAACATAGGAGGTGGCAGATATACTGGTTACCCCATGTGATCGTATATAGTTATCAAAATATCACACTGTTTTCTTTTTTTTTTAATTATTTATTTATTTATTATGTATACAATATTTTGTCTGTGTGTATGTTTGCAGGCCAGAAGAGGGCACCAGACGTCATTACAGATGGTTGTGAGCCACCATGTGGTTGCTGGGAATTGAACTCAAGACCTTTGGAAGATCAGACAATGCTCTTAACCACTGAGCCATCTCTCCAGCCCCCACTGTTTTCTATAAATAGATACAGCTACTCACATAATAGGAAAATATTTTTTGAAGCTAGAAATAATGCTCAGAAAGGCAATGAGGACAACCAAACTGTCCTTTCTTTTTCATTTGAGTTTTGTAAAGTTACATTTATTTATTCTTAAGGGGTGTACATGCCATATGTGTGGAGGTGAGAACATGGCTTTTGGGAGTCTACTCTCTCCTCTACCATGTGAATCCCAGGGATCAAGGTTAAGTCTTACCAATGGGCATCTTTATCTGCTGAGTCATCTAGCCAGCCTTTCCCTTCCTGTATTATTTTTGTTCTGTTTTAATAATATATAAATATTAGGTCTCAAGGAAACCTAGGACAAATGGCCAACTGAGGTGCCTATTAACATATCAAATCAGATGCTGACCCAGCTGTCCCAGCATCACTCAATACCTGTGGCTTCCCAGCACTGCTCACCTTGTCCCTGCTCTCATCCTCTCCAGCCCAGGGGCTGGGCTTCCTTTCTGTCAGCTTCAGATCCATATATAACTCGACCATTGTGGCTGCAAAACCCCCGTGGTCTCCTGGCTCGCTCTTGGCCTCTTAGTCTGTAGCTCCCCCTTTCTTTTCCTCTCCCCCAACCCCATGGCCCAGTCTATTCTGCCGACCGTGTTTAGTCTGGACCCTTCCAGATGCTTCTGGCTGTGCTTTCCCTCATATATGCAAATAAACCTTTTCCTCAGCTATATATAGGAAAGGTCATGTCCTAATTTTCATTCAATAAAGTAATTTAAAAGTTGAAAGAAGAGCTGGGCATAGTGGTGCACACCTTTAAGCCCAGCACTCTGGAGGCAGAGGCAGGCGGATCTCTACGACTGAGAGCAGCCTGGTCTACAAATTGAGTTCCAGGACAGCCAGGGCTTTTACACTACCTGCTCTCCAAAATAACTCTATATTACCTTATCATTCATGAAAGAAATGTCCACTATGAAGCTTAGAAGAGGAACCTCTAGAGTGGGAAGTCACTGTATAACATATTCAAGGATATCTAATTTTGACTTCTGAGTGTATTAACTTACAGATTACTTATCTTGTCACAGGGTTTCACTGTGTAGTCCTGGATATGTCAGAACTTGCTCTATAGACCAGGCTGGCCTCAAACTCGGAGATCCTACTCCCTGTCCCTACTGAGTGCTAGGATTAAAGCTGTGTGCAGAGGAATGCAGGCGTGCACACGCATATGCGCGCGCGCGCGCACACACACACACACACACACACACACACACACACACACAGAGAGAGAGAGTAAATAAGAAGCAATTTAAAATAATTTAAGATAGTGAGTCAGGCCCAGCCCTTGGGACTCTGGAGAGAGTACCACACCAGCCTCTAGGCCCTGGAAAGGCTGTTTTCCGGTGGCGAGGATGCTGAGGTTCTCAGAGGCTTTGTGGCTTGCTCAGGGGTGTCCATCTCTACGCTTCCATCATGCTGGAGAGGAACTGATTCCTGGACTGAGCCAGGAGAACCAGAAGAGTCCTATCCTTCCATGCCCCAGCCCCTGCTGGCCTTTCCTGGCTAACTAGAAGCCAGAGGAGTGATGGGGGAAGCAGCTAGGGTGAAACAGAGGCTCCTGGGAATCCCCCACCATTTTCTGGCCTCACCAGCACTCTACCACAAGGCTGCTGATGGAGGAATTTCCCCAAATCCAAGTCCGAACATGTTCTGAGAGTGATCTGCACTCCCAGAGAACGAGCCTTCCACACAGGAGCTGCGTCTGCCTCAGGAGGAGCCAGGACAGCAAGTATTTAGGAAGCTGCCAGGTTTTCAAAATGGCTGGGATGCACAAGAAATGGAGGAATTGGACAGAGGAAGCTGTGCCTATGGGCCCTCATTTCTTTTTTTCACACACACTTGTATGTGTGTGTGGGTACCTGTGAATGTTTGTATGAATGTGTGCATGTGGACATGAGAGTATGTGAACATGATGAGGGTGTTCCTACACGCGGAGATCTGCCTGCGTCTGCCTCCCAAACGCTAGGGTTAAAGGTATGCACCATGTCCAGGTCTGCATTTTTCAAAAACAACTTGAAAAAATTTCATTATTTCTGTAGTACTTTCTGTGTGGGTGTGTGCATGCCACAGTGAGCATGCAGAGGTCAGAGGGCAACCTCATGGGATCAGTTGTCTCCTTCCACCTTTATGTGGGTTCCAGGGTCAAACTGAGGTGGCAGGCTTTCATTGTAAGCACTGTATACTCTAAGTCAGCGACACAGGGGTTACTTCAGACCATTGAAAAATACAGACATTTACATTATGATTCATAACAGTAGCAAAATTACAGTTATGAAGTCGAGATGGAAATAGCTTTATGGTTATGGTTGGGGGTCACCACAACATGAACAACCATATTAAAGGGTCGCAACATTAGGAAGGTTGAGAACCATTGCTCCATGGCATATCATCAGCTCTCTACTGTACTTTCTGAGACAGGGTCTCTCACTGACCGTGACTGATTTGTCTGGGTTGGCTGGCCAGTAAGCTGCATGGATATGTCTGTCTCTGCTTCCCCAGGGCTAGAGTTGCAGGCACATGCAGCCACACCTGCTTTCCATGTGGGTATTAGAAACTCAAACTCGACCAGTACGTAAGTTATTCATTGGGCCATCCTCTCAGGCTCTGTACAACTTCATTTTATCCCCAGGTACAGCTGAAGCAGCTGAGGTTTGGGCCAATGACAAACCTCAGGCTATGTGGCTAGGGAGTGGGGCCACCAGAACTGAAACCCAAGTGCACCTGACACCAATTCGACCTTCTCACAGAAGAGAGGTGTTTGTGCTAGTCCATCATGAAACCCGGAGCGGTCCTCAAATGACTGCCAGCTTACTTCCTATCTGCAGGGTGCAGTCTTGATCCCTTGACACTGGAAGCAGTGTCCATAGTCTTTGAGGCCACTTGGAGGTGACCTAGGGTTTCTCACCTTTTAGGCCACAGACGTCTGGAAAGTCCTTTGTGGTAGGCATCTGTCCTGTGTACTCTGTCAGATACTGAGTGGTACCCCGACCCTCCTCAAGTTATGACTATCAAAACATGTCTTCAGACACCGCCAACCCCCCACCTCCCCTGGGGAGGTGAAACCATCCTGAGAGCAGCATCCTGAATGACTGCCTGCTCATCTCATCATCTCACAAGCAATGCCTAAAGACTCAAACTCAGATGACAGTAGTGGCCAGGCATAGAAGTGACAGCCTGACCTTCAGATGACCACCTGGCCCAATCCTACTCAGCCAATGGTGACCATAGTCTGGGGTTGCCAGATCAGTGGTTATTTGGTTTGAGACATTTATATATGGGGTGAGGTGTGTTTGTGTGTGTGTGTGTGTGTGTGTGTGTGTGTGTGTGTGTGTGTAGGCCAGAGGTGAACCTCCTGTATCAGTTCTCAAGAGCTGTTCACCTTGGTTGTTTTTTGTTATTTGTTTTTCAGACAAGATCCCTCATTGGCCTGGAATTCCCCAAGTAGTTTGTGCTAGCAAGTTCTAGGATCACCTGTCTCTGCCTCCCCAGCACTGGGAACGCAAGTGTGTCCCACCACACCAAACTCTTTCACACGGGTTCTAGAGGTTGAACAGAGGTCCTCATGCTTGCACACCAAGCACTTTACAGACAAACCATCTCCTCAGGCCAGGTTAGCCTCCTGACAGAGAGGTGACTCAGCACTAAGAGTCTTTGTTGGTCTTGCTGTAGACCCAAGTTCAGTTCCTAGCACTCATGTAACCCCAGGTCCATGGGAACCAGATACCTCTGGCCTAGACAGGCACTTGCCAATGCACACATACATATTAATAATTAAAAATAATAAAGACAAATCTTTTTTCTTTTCATTTTTTGAGACAGGATTTTTTTTTTGTATATAATCCTGGTTATCCTGGAACTCACTCTGTAGACCAGGTTGGCCTCGAGTTCAGAGATCTGCCTGCCTCTGCCTCCTGAGCACTGGGATTAGAGGCGTGTGCCACCACCACCACCAAGCCACGAAAACTGTAAGCCAAGTTTGGCTGTAAACCCAGGGTCGCTGAAGGTCTACTGCTGCTCACTCGAGCAGGGCAGTGATCAGTGTGTGGCCCATGAGCTCCCCTGGTTGCAAGGGTTGTGTGCTAAGCATGGCCGATCCCAGGACCTGTGTAAGCAATGCTTTACCATCTCCAGAGTTCACAGCCGGCAGTGGTTTGTAGATACATGTTGGGTGAGTCTCTCTTCCACGGGGTGCTGTTGACCTGCACTCCCACACCCAAAGTTCCCCTTCTCACACTTCCCAGCACAAACAAAGCCCTTTGGAAGGGGGCTTTCCTGCCACCTGTTCCAGGGAGGACAAAGGTGAACAGGGAAGAAGGTCGGCCTTGGCCTCGTACTCACCCTGTTTGCCAGCTCCCAGGCACATTGGGCAGGTGTGTGTGTGTGTGTCTGTGCGTGTGTGTGTGTGTCTGTGCGTGTGTGTCTGTGTGTGTGCGTGTCTCTGTGTGTGTGCATGAGTGCGTGTGTGTGTGTGTGTGCGTGTGTGTGTCTGTATGTGTGCATGCGTGTGTGTGTGTGTGTGAGTGATTGTTCCTGCCTGAAGGAACGGCCCTAAGAAAAGAGATTTATTCTAGAAGGGCGTCTGAACAGCTGGTCCACGGCAACAGTAGCTGAGGGCTCATTGTGTCCAAGTGCCACCCCAGGTACTGTATGCTCAGCTCTCCTCAGGACAACCAGAAGAAGGTGTTTTCCTCTAGTCCATTTCAGAAATGAAGAAACTGAGGCTGAGACAGGTGACAGAGCTGCTTAGACTCAGCTGGCCAGAGCTTCCACTGGCCTATGCTCACCCCCAGCCCTGCAGGTCAGGAGTGTGCTGCCTAACCTAAGATCGACCGACTGGCACCAGCTCTGACTCTGACCCAGGGCCTCCAATTGTAGTCAGAAAAGACCTGTTTTTGTTTTACATGGTTTTCATGAATAAAACATGTCTTGGCAGTTAGTTGATGGAATGCCTCAGGTATGCGTGGGGGCTGTGCACAGATGTTTGCCACTTATTTTGAAATGCAGCCCAGAACTGGTAGGTGGAATGAGGAAGGATTGGCAGGCTGATGGGAGGTAGGGGAGAGTCTGCTGGCTGTGGAATATGTATGGAATATGTATGGCTGTTCCCAGCTCAATTCTTTGAATAATACAAGCTTATTTGGGCATGGTGGTACACCCTGCAATCCTAGCACTTTGGAGGTACAAACAGAAAGTTCTAAGCCAGCCTGGGCTATATGAGACTTGCCTCAAACAGCAATAACAAAAACTCCATTGGAGCTGGGTGTGTTTGCTTACTCCATGATCCTTAGAAGTTAAAACAGGAGGATCGCTTCAAGATTGAGGTCAACCTGGGCTCCGTAAAAAGTTCCAGGCTAGCCTGAACTGCAGTGTAGGACCCTGTGCCAGGGAGTGAGGGAGAAGGAAAGACCGGAAGAGCAACAACAGAACCCCTGTGAAGATGCCGACAGTGCATAGACAGCTGAAGACACCCTGACATGCTCTTCCAGAGTCGCTGAAGAAACAACTCTGGCTCATCCACCACCGACTGGAAGGGAGCAAGGGAACACACAGAGCCCTGGATACACTCAGGTGTAAGTCACCAGGCTCAGTGTCACATCTGTTTATTTGATATCCTGAAAGAACCAAAGCTATAAGCAAGGAAGAAGATGAGTTACACAGTGAGGGGAGGGGAGCATGGGACTACAAAGGGAAGGGAGAGAGAAGACAGGGCGATGGAATTACTCAGCAAACTGACTCCGGTGGTGGTTGCATGAGTCTCAACTGTGTTGAAATGCCTAGTACTGGTCTGTTGAGTGCTTAGCAGGTAAAGGGAAGCCTGGCAACCTGAGTTCCCTCCCCAGAACCTCTGGAAAGAGGAAAGAGGAACTAACTAAACACTTATCATCTGACCTCTACACGTGTGCTATAGCATAAGCATCTCCACCCCCACACAGACAATAATAAATAAATAAATACTGTTTTGTTTTGTTTTTTTAAAGATTCATGGTGGTGTCACATTCCTGCAATTCCAGCATTTGGGAAATGGAAGTAGGAGAGTTAGGGGTTTAAGGCTGGCCTGGGTTACACAATGAACCGGAGGCCAGCCATGCAGTCTCGAAACAAAAATAAATAGAAATGTATTCCCTCTCCCTCTCTCTCTCTCTCTCTCTCTCTCTGAGAGATTGCTCAAGTTCAATTCCCAGCACCCACATCAGGCAGTTCTCAACCATCTAATAATACTCTAGCTCTAGGGGATCCAATGTTTCTGGCCTCCTCAGGTACCTGCACTCACTGCGCATTCCCAAAGGCACACACGCCTTACACATAATTGAACTTAATATGAATAAATCTTTAAAAAGAAAAAAAAAGGAAAATAAGGTGAAGAGGAAAAGAGAAAGTAAGTCTCAGAACATTGAATTCTGGCTTCCACATGCACTCACATATGGGTTTGTGCACACATGCACACACACACACACACACACAAAAAAAAAAACAGGTACATGCACATCAACACATAAATAATAACAATAATAGTAAAGTTTCAAGTTAAAATAAAAAGCACCATTCTTGGGTCAGTGATTACTAAGTGTACCTTACAGAGAGAATCAGCCCTCAGAGGTTAAAGAACCTGCCCAAAGCCCAAGAGTTATTAGGGGTCACCTGCCTCCAATAATTGAGTTCTTTCTCCCAGAATGTGTGAGAAATGGCACTAAATATAACCCAAACCTGGCCAGGGCTAAGAGGGTTTGATCAACAGGTTCTCTTCTGTTGCAGGTGGCACCAGAACAGGGCGGGTCTAACGTGCAAGAACACACTGTCCACACTACAAAAGGTGTCTGGTTCGGAACTCCTTGTACCCTGGGACACTAACATGACATCTGTGTGAAAATTTCCTGGAGGAATAAACAAGAAACTGGGGCCAGTATTAAAACTGTATCAGCACCCCTTTTCTGGTAATGACCCTGATTCTGGGAAAGTGAAACTGTCCCAGAAAATTGAGACCGACATGGTCTGCCCATGTGCAGACAAGAAGATGCCTCTGAAGTTGGGTGTGGTGGCACACGCCTTTAGTCCCAGAAGTCAGGAGGCAGACAGAGGACGATCTTTGTGAGTTCGAGGCCAGCCTGGTCTTCAGAGTGAGTTCCACGACAGCAAAGGCTACACAGAAAAACACTGTTCCAAACAAAACAAAACAAAAAGATACCTCTAAGAAAGTGAGACCAAGACAATCTCCTATACCAAGGAAGAGGAGGGTGGGTCGGGAGATGGCTCAGCTGGATGAGGATCTGAGTTAGAATCTCCGGTATTCACGTAAAGGAGTCATGTGATGTCGTGCACGTCTGCCATCCCAGTGCTAGGAAGGAAGAAACAGGCAGGTCCTGGTGCTCACTGGATACCCAGTTTAGTCAAATAATCCCAGGCCAGTGAGAAACCCTGCCTCAAAAAAACAAAGTGGTGTTGGGCTCGGTGGTTAAGAGCACTGGCTGCGATTCCAGAGGTCTTGAGTTCAATTTCTAGCAATCACCTGATGCTCACAACCATCTGTAATGGGAAATGTTGCCCACTTCTGCCCTATAGGCATACATGAAAATAGAGTACTCATACACATCTTAAACAAAACTAAGGGGGCAGGCAATTGAGGAACACAACCAATTTCAATCTCTGCACACCACATACACGTGCACACCACACCCCCAAATATATACATAGTACACAAAAACAAACACAAATCAACAACAGATGCAAACACGTGGCTTGGAAAAGGCCTCCCCATGGCAGCAGGGACATTTTGTAAGTGGTTTTGGGGTAGAGTCCAGACAAGAGTCAGGAGTAAACAAAATGACCATTTGAGGCTGAAGTTCCAAAGCAGATGTTTCCAAAGCCTCCTGGACGGTGGGTGGCTTTGATGGGAGAAGGAAAGAACCCCACCGCAGGATTAGGGAAGGACATGCTACCCCAGCCAGGAGCTGCTAGGACTAAGGACTCAGGCTGTAATCTTGAGTGAACTCCACTGGGAATAAGGCAAATGTCATACTGGAGACATTTTTTTAAAAAAAAAAAAAAACAAAAAAAAACTGAACCCAGAGGCTGCAGCTATGAGACTGAGAATTTGCATGAACTTAAGGCTGGGCCTTCCTCAGGGACCTGTGAGCTGAGGCCCAACTGCAAAGGGCCAAACACAGCGTCAGCCCCAGCAGTCAGAGCATCAGCTACCAAGACAGGGAACTGGAGAGGGCTGAAGTCCAGCAGGGTCCAGTGTTGATCCCTTGGAACAGTGAGGAAGGAGCTTGACATGTGCAGGGGTTTGTGCTGAGCCATGCCATCCTGCATTTTCACAGCAGGGCAAGACGAGGTGCTTTCTCCGGGCACTGGAATGCAGTGATAAATTAAACTAACAAGAAACCTGGCTTAGGACGGAGTCTGCTGAGGATCAAAGACAGAGCTAAACATGACCAGTGCATGCAGGGAGAGGAAAGGAGCCAGGCGGACCAGGGAGAGCATTCCTTACCTGAGATCTGGACAAGGAACTGGTGGTCTATTGAATGCAGCTCCAGGGGGAGCAGCAAACACAAGGCCCTGAGGTAGGGCGCCAGGTGCAGAGTGGGGGAAGGAGCCAGCTATCGGGCTGCCCAGACCAGGTCAGGTGAACTGAGGCCACTGGATGAAAACTGGATGTTGGTCCCAAAACAACCTTAACAGATGTTGTCTGGAGGGTGGGCTGAGGCATGGTGGGGTTTTCCTTCTTGGCACATGGCCTGGCTGTAGTGTGGGGAAAAGATGTAGGTGAGGGGGCAAAACAGTAGGGGGATGGGAGGTGGAGCAAGCTTAGTGCAGCAAGGCGCAGGGTGTGGAAGTGACCACACACAGACACCCCACCCAATAAGGGGTGCAGGAGAGACAATGCCAAGGTTAGTGGATAGTGGGAGTAACCCCAGGAATCTCCTTCGTTTCCCTGTTCCCCCTAGGAAGCTCAGAGTGTGTTTCATTCCTATCTCACTTTTCCTCTCCATCCTGGCCTCGTGCTGTTCCCAAGGCCCCAGCACCCTTCCCACAATCCCCGACATGTGGAGACTTTGGTACCTTTAGGTGTGCAGTTCCTCCTGGCTCAGGACTTTTGCTCCTCCCTCAAGTGGCAAGGGCCTCAAAAGGGCTGCATTTGGATGAGGGATGGCCCTAAAGTCAGTGCAAATGTGTTAAACTCTAGCCTAGTCAGCTCCAGCTAGGACACTGAGCGTTCACATGGGACCTCGTCTCTCCCTCTGCAGAATGGTTTGGTATGGAAGTGGCTACATGCATGCAACTGCCCCTGTTCCAGTCAGAGACACCGCTGTCACTGAAGGAAGCCTTAGGCCCAGCCCCACACATAGTCTTGAAGCAGGTTGCTACAGGAACCCTCCTGGCTAGGTGGGTCCTGGTAAACTTGGAGGGTTCAGGGAGAGGCCGAGGTCTTGTTCAAAACACAACAGAAGTCAGGTGTGGTGGCAGATACTTGAAGCCTGGAAGCAAGTTGAGAGAGCAAGGCAGGAAGATATTAAATTCCAGGGCAGCCTGGGATACACAGCAAGGGGCCTTATATTAAAATTAAAAGGGCTGGGAATGCAGTTCTGGGAATGCAGTAGAGTGCTTGCCTAGCAGTCACAAAGCTGTGGGTTCAGTCCCAGCACTGGAAATAAGAGGAAGCAAGACCTTCTCCTCCTAGGGTTCTGGGAGAACGGAGCCCCACATTTCCCAAACACCCTTGCTTTCACCGGCTCTGATAGTGCGTGACCTCCCTTGGGTGACTGTGGCTGGCTTCATGCCACAGGTGCTGAGGCCAGATGTCCCATCATCTCGTGCACCCCTGCATGCTGTGGCTGGTCTCTGAAGAAGGGGAAGCCTTGGGCAGAACAGCCTGACTGTGGTGAGGCGCCCTCACCACTGTGGTGCAGGCTCTGCTGGGAACGAGAGCAGGGTGACTTACAGGAATTGGGACCTCTGCACCATATCAAACGAAAGGTGCACATGCACATGTGTATCCACACAAACACATACAAGCACCTACTCAGCAGCTATGCATGCTTAATGCATGTATTGCACATATAGCCAAACATGTGCACATACACAAAGGCACACACTGACACACAGGCACATATATGCATGAGCATACACTAGCACACAGACATATACATAGGTAGATTTGAACATGTGCACACCTACACTGCACATACCAGCAAACATACATGCACACACATGCATACACATACACACATTCACACACAGACACACAGGCACATACTACAGACACACGTGCACGAACATGCACCAACACATGGATATGTGCACAGGCAGACCCAAATGTGTCTGTCTACACGTGTATGTCTTGTACATACCAAGATGAATACATGTATGCTTGCACATATACAGGCACACACCAAACACATAGACACATACTCAGTCCCAAAGGCTCTTCTTGCTTGTGACTTGCTGTCCCTGGCTTCAGGCCTACACACCTCCCGTTCCTGCTACACAAATTGTATCTACATGAAGCCAGTGTGAACACTCACTAACAAACACGTGACAGCCAGACCAATGGACCCCATGCTCATTGCCTGGCTCCCTGACCTCATGACCTCATGATCTCTCTCTCTCTCTCATTTGGCCACAGGGGAGGTGCTCGTTCTTCCCCTAGCTGCTACCCAGGGTGACCATTCTGGTTCCTCAGTACTTCTGCCTGTGTCCCATCCCACCCTAAACCACCTGCCCTCAAGCAGCCACGTTCACCAGCCCCACCCACCAGAAAGTTTGTAGCCACACAGATATTCTAAAGAGGGCTGGGCGACAGCGGGATTGTGGGTTAGCTTGGTACCTGGCCGTACAGATCTTAGCCTCTGTGGACCTCGGCTTCCTGAGGTTGAAGTCACCACCATGTTATGCACAATGCCCCTCTTCCCTTAAGAGGAGTCGGGCAGCCAGCCAAGTACATACTAGATGCTTAGTACAAAGATGGTTAAAGGAAATGAAACCTTGTCCCACAGCCTGAGCTGCTGCTGTGTCTACAGGCGGGACCTTGTGAATGCCACCAAAACCCGAGAGAGGAAACTAAGCCCCAGGGGAGGGGTCTGTCTGAGGTCACTGATCCTGGGCAGCTGTGATTATAGAGGGGTTCCAGGCTAGGCACTGTTCCAGGCAGGTGTAGGCTCCTTGCATTCCCTGTGGGGCCTGTAGGGGTCCCAGCTGGCAATCAGGGCTAATGAACAGGCCCCGTGTGATGGGGGCTGAGGCGAGGGGGTGGAGGAAACTTGCTCAGGATGGCCCACTGACCAAGCACAAGCCTGCAGCCCAAATAGCAGGAATAGACGGGCCTGGGAAACGTGGAGTTGTGCCTGGCTTTTCACAGTGCCGGTGCTCCTCGGGATGTAGAAGCAATACTAAATCCAGAATGTCCTTACGTGGGATTCTTGGTTCTTCAGTTACCCTCCCCACTCCAAATAAGGTTACAGCCATGGTTCGAAGTGAGGACGTGCGGGGAGGACGGGGGATGACAACAGTTTTAGCCAGTATTCCTGGAGCTGGGGCAGTCCACAGAGGAGTGTTCTGCCCCACCTGTCTCTGAAAATGATATCCTTGGCAAGACCAGAGCTGGCAAACCTCGATTCCCCCGACTCTATTCCCCGTCTCTTCCCTTGTCAAGGAGGAGGCTACAACAGTCCTTATCTGACACTGAAATAAAATGAGAGGCCTAGAGAGACGGCCCAGCGGCCAGAGCACCTGCTGTAGGCCTAGGTTCAGTTCCCAGCCTGTAACTCCAGCTCCACATGACCACACATGGGCACATAAGTAAAAATACAATAAAAATAAATACTTAAAAGGAGAAAAGAAAACGAATTCATAGATCTCAGGCAGGAGCTGAGTCTCAAAAGTGACCAATAACTGTTTCACAAAGACAGGTCAGGCATGGTTCAGACATGGCGGCTCACACCTACAATTCCAGGTTAAAGCTAAGGCAGCAGGGTTGCTGAAGTTCGAGGCCTGAGCTGTATTGAAGGTTAAAGGGCAGCTGGGCTGCAGAATGAGACCCTGTCTCACTCCTCATCACTCAATAAATTACCATAGAGGAAGTAGGTAATGTTCCAAGAATTGCTCCAGTGGTCTCCTGGGCACTCCTTCCTTGGTGTCCCAGAGACAGGGCAGCTCAGAAGAATTCCTGAACCCTGAGATGGCACATCGCTACAATTCCAGTTCCTCATCAGTGTCCCACGTGGGGCTCCCAGGCTGATTCCCGACAACATCTTTAGAGGTTTTCACACAGCTAAAGGCAAGGGCACTCAGGGAGCAAGGGCAGGGCTCCCGAAGGCTTTCCTGGATCTTGCCAGGAACATACTCAGAGACCTAGACAGCCCGTTTGCGTGACGCTGACGGAGCTTGGGAACCACTGGCCTCAGGCATAAAATGCAGGTGAGGGAGCCATCCTTAGCTTAAATCATGCATCTGCTGTAGAAGTTGTGTGGCCTTGGGTACCCATTTCAGCAAGTCTGTAAGTCCCCGGGACAGCACCAGGTAGTGGATAAAGCCCAACTGTTGGAATTATTAATTATTTCATCTTTTTGTTTGTGTGTTTGTTTTGCTTGCTTGTTTTGTTTTGTTTGAGACAGTGTATCTCTGGGTAGCCCCGGCTGACTTGAAACCCACTGTGTTAGTCATGCAGTGGTGGCGCAGGCCTTTAATCCCAGCACTCGGGAGGCAGAGGCAGGCGGATCTCTGTGAGTCCAAGACCAGCCTGGTCTACAGAATGAGCTCCAGGACAGGCTCCAAAGCTACACAGAGAAACCCTGTCTTGAAAAACAGAAACAAAAACAAAAAAGGAAGGAAGGAAGGAAGGAAGGAAGGAAGGAAGGAAGGAAGGAAGGAAGGAAGGAAGGAAAGAAACTCACCTTATAGCTCATGGTGATCTTGAATTTTTGATCCTATTGCCTCCACCTCCCAAGGGCTGGTATTTAAAGTGTTTGCCAGGTTTATGAGATTCTAGGAAGGGAACCTAGGACCTCACAGTGCTAGGCAAGCATTCTACTAACTGAGCTGAATCCAGCTCTCGGCTGGCTTTTTATATAATCAAGTAGGAGCCAATCAGACTTCACATATGGGTTCCGGAGGCACATAGTGTTGAGACGCTGAAGCAGGAGGAGAGCTAGTTTTGAGGCCAGGCTAGGCTATCCATGGTTCCTGTCACTCAGTTGCATGGCCCTTTAGGTCCAGGGTCAGAGAGTAAGTGGGGAAAAGTCATCTATGGCTAGCAAAGCAGCCAAGAGCAGACAAGCATGAGTCATGCAGGTCAGCAGGGCTCTGTGGTGTCTACAGATCAAGAGGCAGATGAGCTATGCCCAGGAGGGCACTCCAGGAGGTTCCACAAAGAAGAGATGGGGCAGAGCGCTGTGCTGAGCTAGAGGAGGTGTCCCCTTTGTTGTGATACAGCAACCGCAGGGACCTGCCCCTGCCTGTTCCCTTTGAAGCCTAATCCCTCTTCTGGGAATCTCTCTAGAGCAATTTCATCCCTCCCCTGCAGCACTAAGCAACCAAGTGGGTGGCTTTGTTTCTAGGCCACCACGGGGACCAAATTCTCTGAGAGAGACAGGGATGCCTAGATGCAGGGACTTCCAGCCCCATCCCCTCAGCTGGGTGCAACAGGGAGACAGGGAAGGAGGACCCAGTGCTGTGGGTACCATGCCCCAATGCTGCGCAAACCATCAAGTTCATCTCCAGATGGTCTGGAACTGGGTTGTTTGTTTCTGTTACTTTAAATTCAGTTGTCTGTTTCATTATCATCCCCAAAGTGGGCGGGGGCGGGAATCTGTCTGCCTGTTTGGTATGGACTCAGCTAGAGGGCTTGTTTGTTTTTGTGTGTGTGTGTGGGGGGGGGTGTTGAGGCAGGGCTCACCATGAATCTAGTGTGTAAGTTGCTGAAATAGTACCAGGCAGAGTGGTAATCCTGACAATCCATTTTACTGCGAGGTCCTGGCTCTTCCTCCACTGTTTTCCTTTTGTTTACTTGTAAAGATTTATTTTTATTTTGTGTACATTGGTGTTTTGCCTGCATGTATGTCTATGCGTGGGTATCTGATCCCCTGCAACTGGAGTTACAGACAGTTGTGAGCTGCCATGTAGGTACTGAGAATCGAACCCAGGTCCTCTGGAAGAGCAGCCAGTGTTCTTAACAGCCATCTCTCCAGCCCCGCCTCTGTGCTTTTTTAAGCACAGGTCTCTCATCCAACCTGGAATTCACCAAGTAGGCTGGGCTGGTTGGTCAGTTAGCCCCAGGATCCACCTGTTTGGACTTGCCCTGTGCTGCGGTTATGGACACACGTCATTGTGCTGGGCTTTTTACATGGGAAGTAGGAATCCAAACTCAGACCCCATAGGGGTGCAGCAAGCACTTTACCAAATGACCCATCTCCCACACCTCTTGCTTTGTTTTGAGGTAGGGTCTTTTTTTTTTTTACTTAAATTTTTTAAAATTTATTTTACATACTGACCACAGTTTCCCCTCCCTTCTCAATTAAATTTTTTAAAATTTATTTTACATACTGACCACAGTTTCCCCTCCCTTCTCTCCCCCAGCCCCCAATCTTCCTTCTACCCCACCCCATACACACACCTTCTCCGCATCCACTCAAGACTGGGGTTCTCTTTGTTGCCATGGGTCCTGAAACTCCCTCAGTAGACCAGGCATGCCTGCCTCTGCTTCCCTAGTGCTGGGATTAAAGGCATGTGACACCACCACCCAGCAAGGCAGGACTTTATAGTCCAGGATGGCCTCAAACTTGCTATGCAACCCTGTCACCTGACTCAAGTCTCCCAGACCATGGGCACCCGTGCACCGGAAAGCTAACTCAAGATCAAAGCCACTGTTAGGATGCCTTTTCTGGACACAACAATGGGGATTAGGACTGCAGCTCGGGCGGTAAAGGCTGCTAGCACAAGAGTCCAACCCCAGCACCCTGGGAACCTGGTGTGATAACGCAGGCTGGTGTACCTGCCATTTGGGAGGTGGAAGCAGGAGAGCAGAAATTACAGGTCATCTTTGACTATGTCATGGCTTTCAGACAAGCTAACAGTGCCCAGCCATCACACCTCTGCAGGCTTCAGCAGAAGCCACAGACTAGAAGCCAGCTCCTTCTATCTGCTCCGGGCTGCAGGCGTCCTGAGTCTCAGGGGCTGCTCTGAAGGAGTACGGTGTACTGCGCCGGAGGAGCGCTGGCACGCGCACCCTGCCCTGTGGTTACGAATGCTCAAACTTACCCCTTCCACACTGGGCATACAGTTGTCTCCAGCTGTTTACTACCACAACATGGCTGTGCTGAGTCACTTGAAACTTGGCTGCCTTCCAGAGGTAGGCTGCCAGCCTGGGCGTCTATAATTTTGACCTTGACATCTACAAGGGGCATTTCTTATCTGATAGCCTGGGACAGGGCACTGAGCGGTGGCGGGAAGTGCCTGGGTGGTGGGACCCTGGGTGGGGCTTGATACAGGGAAGGCCAGGCCTTTCCAGGAAACAGAAAGTGAAATTCAAAAAAGGACTGACAGCCTTGAAGTCCTGGGAAGAGACCAGGCTGCAGCTGGCTGATTTCCCTGTAAGCCCAGTCCCAGGGTTAAAATGTTGTCCTCAGACCAGGACCTGAAGGCAACAGGCAGTTGTGCCGAGGGTGAGGGCACAACTACCCTATGGTTGCTACCTTACTCTGTGCAGTGGCTCTGACAGGCTTTATGTTTATATCCCTTGGGGAAGCCAATGAAAACACACTGGTGGCCCTGTCCTGGGAGGGCATCTTACTCCTCCACACAGTAGGTATGAAGTGGAATCTGAGTTTCCAGTTTTCTTCCCAGCTCCAGGACTGTCAGGCCAGGATCCACGCTTGAGAACTGCGTGTCATCCAGCACATTCTAAACGAGCTGACTGGGAAAGGCTCACTTTACTCTGTTAGGATTCTTATGACTAATATATTATTTGTGATCAAGGGTATGACTGAGGAGGTGGCGCCGTTGCCAGCCCCACCCCCTGGCTTGTGGCCAGAGCTTCATTATTGACCCTACCCTTGGCCACCACTGTGGTACCAGGAGGAAAACGGAGGGGTAGGATCAAGCAGAGGACCGGGTGGCTTGCAGTCCCAGCTGTGAGAAGGCTGAGTAGATTCCCTGAGCCCACACATCAGACACCAGACTGAGCAACGCAGTGAGACCCTACTTCAAAACATAAAAAAAGAACAAGCGGGGTGGGACTAACCTCAGTGGGCAGAGTGCTTACCCAGCATGCACAAAGCACCACATAAAGTGGGCAACCCCACTACCAGGAGGTGGAGGCAGAAGTATCAAATATTTAGGGTCATCTTCAGCTACATAGTGAGTTCCAGGCTGGCCTGGGTTACAGGGCACCCTGTCTCAACAAACATTTACATGGAGATGGAGGTAGCAAGCAGCAGCCCCTGCTTGGATGGGGCATTTTAGGGATTAAGAGGGTATTCACAGTGAACAGATGCGTAACCTCCAGCCTTGGGCCCCCTTTCTAAGGTATCTAAAGACAAAGACAGCCACATGTTTGCCAATTAGGTGGCTAATTTGGTTGCCAGCATGACATACTTGGAAGAGAGAAACCCATTTGAGGAATTCCCTCCATCAGATTGGCCTGTGGGCATGTCTGTGGGGTATTTTCTTAATTGCTAATCGATGCTGGGGGCAGCCCTCTGTAGGTAATGCCATCTCTAGGCAGCTGGCTGATTATGAGTCCATAAACATTGTTCCTTCATGGTTCTGCTTCAGTTCCTGCTTTGGCTCCCCTTGACCTGTAAAATAAAATACCCCCCCCCCTTCAAGTGGTTTTTGGTCATGGTGTTTACCATAGCAACAGAAACTTACACTGTGGACCCACTGGGTAGTGGGGTTGCCATTTGTGGTGCTGGGGCTCAAACACAGGGCTGTGTGCCTGCTGGGTACGCACTCTGCCCACTGAGGTTAGTCCCACCCTGTTTGTCCGTCCTTTCCTTTTGGAACCAGGGTCTCACTGCGTTGCTCAGTTTGGTCTCTGATGTGTGGGCTCAGGCGAGCCCCTCACCTCAGTCTCCTTAGTAGCTGGGACTGCAAGCCCGGACCTACGCTTCATACAGCCCTCCATTTTTCTCCTGATAGCACAGTGGTGACCAGAAATGTACAGGATAATCTTGTAAGTATTGTTCCCCAGAAGATTCAGTCTGGGACCAGATTCTGACAGAAAGGACAAACCAACAGCGATCCTGCTCCCAGAGGAGCTAAGGCGGACAGATGTTACTGCTGCCATTGTGAGTGATCCCGCTCCCAGAGGAGCGAAGGTGGACCTAACTGCTGCCATCAACAGGAGGAAGCACAGGGCTGGCTATTCAGAGGAAGGAGCCAGACACACAGAGTTACTCACCACATGGCGCTTTTTCTACCATGTGTGAGAAGCAGGCAAGGACTCTCTCTGGTGGGAGAGTCTGATCTTGGGAGTCACGGGAGTATGCACATGTGTGAGTCTATTCAAGGGCCGGAACTTGCTGATACGACCCAGTGTTATTCAGCTACACTCCTATTCATTGACTCCTTTTTTTCTTGTTAGCTTTTTTGAGACAGGGTTTTTCTGAGTGTCCTGTAACTCACTCTGTAGGCTGGCTTCGAACTCAGAGATCTGCCAGCCTCTGCCTCCTGGGTGCTGGGATTAAAGATGTGCACCACCACTGTAATGGTCTGTCAAGCCCTCCTTGCCTGAGACAAGCCCCTCCCACTCCCCCCACCACCGCTGAGTCAGGAGGATCTTTCTTCTGCTTCCCCTCTGAGTCCCTTCCTTTTTGTCTCTCTCTTGAAGAGGCAGCTTCTGTCTCTCCCTTCTCCCCACTTCTCCTTTCCCCCCCCTCTGTCTCTCTGTCTCTGTTCTTCCCTTTTTCCCCTTCCCTTCCATAACCCACTAAATAAATATCCAACTTCATGCTGCATGGTGTGCCTATCCATCTCTGTCTTTCACCCGCCACGCAGCTTCCTGCCTGGGACCCAGCTGCCTTTGTGGCCTGCCGTGGTCTTGGGACCTGCTGCCCACTGCCTGCCACCACTCGGGGACCTGCAGCATTTTACTTACACCATTACAACCACTACCTGGGTCATTGAGAGACTCTTAAGGATAGTAAAATACATGAGTTCTTATTAGCCATTCTCACAGATTAAGGCTGTGAACTGCTGTGAACAGTTTCCTGAATGCTTCATCTTGTGAAAATGAAACACTAAGTCCATCAAAAGTACCCCGCTGTCCCTCCCTCTAGCCTCAGGCAACCCCCATCCTACTTTCTCATTCCGTACTCCTGTTTTTACTAAGTACACAGATATATAAGTTGAGTTATATAGTAAATCATGGCTTATTTCACTTAGCAGATAGTCTTCAAGGCTCATCATGAAGCCTCTGTCAGAATGTCTTTCCCCGCACCGCCCCTCTGAGCTGAATTATATTCTTTGTTCAGGCATTATAACAACATGTCACAAGCAGGATATAAGACAACAGAGAGTTATTTCTCATAGGTATAGAGACTGAGAAGACTGAGATCAAGGTGCTGGCAGATCCAGTGTACATTAGTTTCTACTTTCTGGGTTACAGACAGTGTCTTCAAAGTGTTCTCACATGGGAGAAGGGGTGAACAGACTTCAGAGCCTCCGAATTGTTTCAGATAGTCAGACTGATCCTGAACTCCCAATCCTCCTGCCTCTGTCTCCCAAGTGCTGGGATCACATGTATGCACTACCACCTTTGACCTTTGGAGACTCACTTTTAGTGGCACCAGTCACATTGGGGCCCCATGTGCATTCGTGAGCACTTTATGTTTGTGCATGTACTTCTGACAGGCACTGACACTCCCTCCCACACACACCCTCGTTCTCCACAGCACGGTTACAAACAGCACCCTTCTAGTCCATTATGTCACCCACGGATGTGACAAGGAATGGGGCAGGCAGAACAATGGGCCTGAGGCTGAGTTCTAGGGTCAGACAGGATTAAAGAATGGCTGTGTAACCTTAGACAGGGTACCTCCTTCCATGAGTGCCACCCTCATCCTGACTCGCATCCTCTGGACATATAAAGAAGCTCAGAGCCTTCCTGAGGGGCTGGTGAGAGACTATGTGGACTCTGAGCATCCAGCAGTGACCTGGCACAGAGCACTTCAGTGAGTGTCAGCTGTTGTTATTGTCACTATCGTGGACTCCCTCAGGAGCTAGCCCCAAGCACACAATATCCCAGACTCAGAAAGCTGAGTCTCCAAGCAGCCATTCTCTGGGAGTATGGCAGTATGCCCCAGGCTCTCCTCAGTTCCCAGAAGACACCGAGATGGGAAGGCTGCTTCTCTTCCCACAGGCAAACGACATGGGTTCCAGAGTCCAAGCTGGGCAAGAGTCTCTTACCAGGAGATGAGGAGGTCCTGAGACCCAGCATCTTCAAACAGGCCACCTTCCCTGCGCTTCGCTCCTCCCTACACGCCCTTACACGCTCTATAGAGCTGGTTTCCAACAGGACAGCATGTCGTTATAATCCGTTCACTTAGTGCAACCTGTGCCCCCCAGGCCCAGGGGTCAGTGACTCCATGACCCCAGCATAAGGTCTGGATAGAGGGCTTGCAAACACAGAGCTCATAAGGAGTAGTGGAGACCCCACAGTGTCACCAGGCCACACCTCTCCTGCAGGGGACCGTGCACTTGAGTGCTCTATAGTCCCTCTGGCTGCCCTCTCAGGCTTTGTGGCTGAGGTGGCCCCAGAGGGCTGTGTTTTACCAAGGGTAGGGAAGGGGCCAGTGACCACCTACGAAGCACATTGGTCCTCTTCTTTCCTTGCAGCTGCTTGGAGCTAGGAGAGCTGGGAATTTTTTCCCACATATTCACTGAACTATAATCTATGAGATGCATACTTAGACCATTAAGGGGCTTTTAGGGACTGGGGACGCAGCTCAGCTGGTGGCGTGTTTGCCCAGCATGCACTCAGCCCTGGGTTGGATCCCCAGTACTGCATAAGCGAATATGGTGACACAAGTTTAAAGTCCTTGCACTCAGGATATGGAAGCAAGAGGTCCTGATGTTCAAGGTCATAACCAGTTACATAGCAAGTTCAAGGCTAGCTTAGGATACACCAGACCCTGGCTCAAAAAAAAAAAAAAAAAGACAAAAAATCGGGGCTGGGGAGGGAGATGGTTTGATTGGTAAAGTGCTTGCCATGCTAGCTTGACAATCTGAATTCGGATCCCTACCACTCATGTACAAAGCCAAATGTAGGTCTGTAATCCAATGGTCCATCCAGCCAATAGGAGAGCTCCACATTCAGTCACATCAGTCCACCCAGCCAATCAGAGAGTTCCACATTCAGTCACAGATTTTTCTCTCAAAAATAAGGTGGGGTGATAGAAGACAGGGGAGATCAGTCTTTGCTTTTTACACGTGTATAGGTACACATATGCCCGGTAACCCCATGCACATACACACCAAAAGTTCCTAGCCTATGTATAGAGCTGTGTGACAAGCATCATAGTCAACTCTAGAACATTCCATAACCCCTAAAAGACACCCTGTGCCCATCTAGAATCATTCCCTTCCCTACCTGTCTTCTCTCGAGATTGGCCTCTTCCTTTAAATAGGGACCAAACCACTCTGCTGGCCTCGTGAGATGTTCTTCACATTTGCCAGCGTGACCCTGACACAGACCTGGGACTTCATTCCTCCTGATTGTTGGATGACGTTCCATCATGTGTCTGGCGAGCCAGGAAAGGGCACCACCTCTGCACCGACTTCCAGGTGACACTCACTGCCTGAGACTTTCCTCCAGTCCAGGTGGTAGACACTATACCTCTTTTTTTTCTTTTTTGTTTTTGTTTGTCTTTTTGAGACAGGGTTTCTATGTATAGCACTGGAATTTGCTTGTAGACCAGGTTGGCCTTGAACTCACAGAGATATGCCTACCTCTGCTTCCCCAAGTGCTGGGATTAGAGGAATGTGCTATCACTTCAGGCTGATACTGCTCCTCTTAAGTTCAGGGACCCAGGGCCTACAGACAGCTGAGGTGGATGTTTAGGTGGAAAGCCCTATGGTGGCGCCCATATATATCCCAAAAGGTTGGAATGTTTGGGATCTCCAGCTTGGGGCTCCATTCTACACTCAGGTCTCGCTCCTCCCATTCCAAACCCCACTCTCAGGGTGCCAAGCAGTGGCCCTGGAGCTGCCCTCTTCAAACTCCACCCCTGAGAAAGCACACCAAAAGTCAGCCCCTCCTTGGGCTACTTAAGACCTGGTAGCCATATTTGCCATGTGATACCTCTCCTGCCCTCCTGAGGGTCACCCAGGAGTGCTTTTTTCTGTTCATCAAACCTGGATTTATTAATTTGGTTTGATTGGTTTATTACATTGGCAGTGGTGGGTTTCCATTAACCAGGGTGGGGGATTCAAAACCTATAAGGGGGAATCCGACTTTCCAGAAGTATTAGTGGAGTCTTGGCACCATGGGAGCAGCTCCGAGCCCTTGTCTTTTGTTGCTCAGTGTCCCCAGATGCTCTGACAAGAAGGTTAAAATGAAGGCAAAGGGGGAAAGCAGCACTTACACCATTTTCATTACCACTGGGGTTGGTTGGATTTTGGAGATAAAGTCTCATGCAACCCACGCTAGCCTCAAGCTCTAACCCAGGCTAGCCTCAAGCTCTAACCCAGGCTAGCCTCAAGCTCTAACCCAGGCTAGCCTCAAGCTCTAACCCAGGCTAGCCTCAAGCTCTAACCCAGGCTAGCCTCAAGCTCTAACCCAGGCTAGCCTCAAGCTCTAACCCAGGCTAGCCTCAAGCTCTAACCCAGGCTAGCCTCAAGCTCTAACCCAGGCTAGCCTCAAGCTCTAACCCAGGCTAGCCTCAAGCTCTAACCCAGGCTAGCCTCAAGCTCTAACCCAGGCTAGCCTCAAGCTCTAACCCAGGCTAGCCTCAAGCTCTAACCCAGGCTAGCCTCAAGCTCTAACCCAGGCTAGCCTCAAGCTCTAACCCAGGCTAGCCTCAAGCTCTAACCCAGGCTAGCCTCAAGCTCTAACCCAGGCTAGCCTCAAGTTCTGTGCCATCTCATACTTGACTCTTCACTGCAACTTCGAACACAGAGATGTCTCTTGGTCCTACAGCAATGCCGGCCTCAC
This sequence comes from Myodes glareolus, assembly GCF_982192425.1. Taxonomy (NCBI): domain Eukaryota; kingdom Metazoa; phylum Chordata; class Mammalia; order Rodentia; family Cricetidae; genus Myodes; species Myodes glareolus. The sequence goes on along the minus strand of NC_142034.1, from coordinate 103,430,169 downwards.
TGAGAATCTGTGTACTGCATGGGACCCTGTTCCCAGGAACATGATTTTGCAGGGACCACAGTTTGCTTCCAACTCTGGGGATTCTTTGAAAGTTGCCACTGAGCTCTGAGCCTATGGGAGAGCAATCAGAGCCACACGGTTGGCGCACTCCTCTGAGCCCCGGCGCAGCATTGGGGTGAACTGTGCCAAGATGGCATGTGGAGGAGGCAGCAAATAGATGGGGAGGGAAGGCCAGGCACCCATCAGTCCTGATCCACTGGTGAGGCAGGACTGGGAGTGGGCGTCAAAGTGGCAATGCCTGAGCTTGTAGGACAGGCTCGTCACCTTTCACCACGTCTCGGTGGATACAACCAGACCGACACAAAGGTGAGGAAGGACGTTCCAGGAAGATGGAACAGCCTGTGCAGAGACCCTGAGGCAGCAGCAGAATTTAGACTCCAGGGTCTGAAAGAGTCCGGGGGTGTGCACAGTGAGGTCTAGAGGTGTAAGGGTGAGGGTGGAGGCCCTCCAGGCCAAAGAAGGGAGGAGAAAGGCTGAAGCCACCAGATCTCAGCTTTGACGACTTGTCAGACACAGCAGACTCCTGAAGCCTCAGCAGAGTCCTCAGAGATGGGACCCACTGTTCCAGCCTGCCAGTGTTTATTGAGATACCCTCAAAACTGGAGCACTCTGGTGTCTCCCTAAACCTGTGGGTTTTATAGAGGGAGTGCCTGTGGATGTGCCCCATGTGTGGTCACACGCTACAGCTGTGCTGTGGGAACATCCAGTTGCCTCCCTGGCAGCTTCCTCTGGTCCCTTTGAGCATTTATCTATATCTCACATATAGTAGGACCCCAAAGATTTGTCAATGTTCTGGCCCCTAACATTCTGATCGTGACCTCGCATGGAGGGAGGCAGGGGTGTACAGATGTGACTGGCAAGGATATTGCCCAGCTCCCAAATAAATACAAGGAAACTTATCACTTATAAATGCCTTTCCTTAGCTTGCCTTGTTTCTAGCCAGTTTTTCTAACTTAAATTATCCCATTTCTCTTTAACTATGTTCTGCCTCTGGGATTTTTAGCTTTCTTTATTCTATGTATCTTTATTTCTTACTCCATGACTGGCTATATGGCTGGGTGGCTGCCCCTGGCGTCCTCCTTGCCTTCTCCTTTCCTTGTGCTCCTCATTTCCCTAGATTTCTCCTTCTGTTTATTCTCTCTGCCTGCCAGCCTCACCTATCCTTGCTCCTGCCTAGCTATTGGCCATTCAGCTCTTTATTAGACCAATCAGATGTTTTAGGCAGGCAAAGTAACACAGCTTTACAGAGTTAAACAAATGCAACACAAAAGAATCATTATATTTTATATCATTAAAGAAATGTTCCACAGCATAAAAGAATGTAACATGTCTTAAACTAATATTCCACAATAAAGCTGAGAGATGGGAGATGGGAGAGCTTGGCCCATCTGAGAAAAGAGTTTCAAAACCCACCTGACAGGTCAGCTATGCCTGTGCTCCTTACCAACATCTGGGAGGCCTTAAAGAGTCAACCACTGAGCCCTCCCAACACTCCTCTGAGGCTAGAACCATCACTATGGTCTCTTGACAGACGAAACTGATGTCTCCTGACACATCAATAACACTCAATGAGAATTGATGGAATGTGGACTTTTATTTAGTTTGTGTACACATGGGTGCAGAGCCAGGCATCTGGTGTCTTCCAGAATCATTTTCCTCCTTAGTTTTTGAGACAGGGTCTGAAACTGGACACCACGGAGTAGGCCAGCAAGCCATGGGCAACCTCCTGCCCTGCTTCCCCAGTGCTGGGATTATAGGTGTGCCACTACACCTGGCTTTTTATGTAGGTTCTGGGATTAGATGCAGGGTCCTCACACTGGGGAAGTGAACGCTTTACTGCCTGAGTTATCAAAGAGAAGTCAAGTACTATACCCAGCACCGGCAAAGCAGGGACAGTCCCCTGCCTCCTGTACACCTGCCAGCCTGTTATGTTGCTTTCTACCCTTATATGAAGCTTGTGAAATTAGCACTGCTCACCCTGCTGGGTGAGGAAATGGAAGCTCAGGCAGGCTCGCCTGCCTAACTCTGCCAGAGTTAGCTTTCTTCCCTTCTCTTGTGCTCCCTGGCCCAGAACTGGAGTTTGCAGCCAAGAACCTCATTGGCCTTTGCCTTGGAGAAAGTTGTGTTCATCTGTCAAAGTTTTACCTCAGGGCTTGTTCACATTTCCAGGTCCAGGGAGCTGCAGCCCGCTCTCCCGGGTGCACAGCTGGTTCATCTGTGCCAGCCTCAGCAGGCCCACCTAACATGAGCATTTCCAGGGTTTGGGGCTGCGTGCCACTCTAACTCCTTGGACTGGAGATGGTGACACCAATCCTAAACCTTTTCCTGGACAGCAGAGGTGTGGGAGACAAGCGGTACACCCCCCTTCTTCACAGTTCCTAAACACATAACCCTGTGTCTGGGCCTGGGGACCCATATTCAAGGGTGTCGCCGAAGGATCTCCTCATGGGTGCTTGGGAAGTGCCATTCTAAATGGGCCTCAGAGATTTCAGCTCTCATTGCATGTTTTTGTTTTCTAGCTGCAGAGACTACTCACACATGTTGTGACCTGTAGGACAAAGGCTGTGTGTCTTGTGTTCATTCCCCTTCCGTAACCCAACCTGGATGGCAATAGGAGATGCAGTGTGTATTCAGCCCAGCTTCCCTCTTTTCAGATAAGCAAGCATATTGAGCAGGGTTTGGCTTGTTTTCTTCTATTTTAATGCAGAACAATAGTCCCTCTTAAGCCATTTGTATTTCTGCATTCTTGTTCCGACATCCCATACACTAACACCCCAGCACAGATATTTCTATTACTATAGTGGAAGAAAAGGGTCCTGTACCCTTTTGCAGATGAAGAAACTGAGGCCCTGGCTCACACTGAGTTCCTGCAGCAGGCTGCTGTTGGAAGGAGTTTGCGGCTGGGGCTGTGGGCACTGTGTGGTGTCCCCAGACTCTGCAGTCAGCCATGGGGTGCAGAACACTGTGCACTTGAGCAGAGGGCCGGATGGAACTGCTGCTGGCCTCTCCCTTAGAGCAGCCAACCACAAAGCAGGCACACCTGGCAGGTGGGCGGGCGGGGCCCACAGGCAGGCCAGCGCAAATGAACCTCAGCTGGCCACTGCATTTCTCTTTCCTGTCAGAAGAGTGTCTTACGGGACCTGTGAGCGTGCAGGGCCACAGAGCCCAGCTGGCTCAACCCTGAGGGACTCACAGGGGCTGCCTACCAGGGCAGTGGATTCCTTCAAGGTCGTTTTCCGCTTCTGCTTGCTTTTTTGAGACAGGGTCTCACTGTGCTGCCCAGACTAGCTTGAAACTTGAGAATCTTGTTTCTGCCTCCCAAATGCTGGGGTTACAATTTGGAGCCAGGACACTGGGCTTCCTCTTGGCTTTGTTTTCTTAATTCTTATGACACCATCACTTCTTTGGTGTGCTGTGTGTGTTTATGAAGGGACTGCAGCGGGAACGTGGAGATGAGAGAACTCGTGGGAGTCGTTTTCTCCCCACGGAATCCTGGAGACTGAGCCCTCTCCAGACCCTGCTCCTTGTTCTCTTATTTACTGTTTGCTTGCATGTGTGTGATGTGCATGTCTGGATATGTGTGTCCACATGTATGTGTGTAGGTATGCATATGTGCATGTGTGAGCATGTGTGAGCGCCTGAGGTTGCTCAGTCACACTCCACTTTACTGAGGCAGGGTCTCTCTATTAATCCAGACTTTACCAATTCCACTAGTCTAACTAGTCATCTTGTCCCCAGGGGCCTCCTGTCTCTGCTTCCTGAGTGCTGGGATTACAGGTGGATGGGTGGCTATACCTGCCTCGCTCGCTTTTATGTGTGCTCTGAGGGTCCAAGCTCTAATCCTCATGCTTGCAAACCAAGTATTTTTATACACTGAGCCATCTGCACGCTTTTTTTCTCTAAAAAAAACAAAACAAAACAAAACAAAAACCAAGGTCTCACTGTGTAGGCTAGTCTGTTCTTGGATTTGTGGCAATCCTCCTGCCTCAACCTTCAGTGTTGGGATTATAGGCACTAGTCAGTATGCTTGGTTTGTTTCCTTTGTTTCCTTTCTTTTCTTTCTTTCTTTCTTTCTTTTCTTTCCTTTTCTTTCTTTTTTTTTTTTTTTTGAGACAGGGTCTATGTAGACTGACTATGTAGCTCTGGCTGGCATGGAGCTCAGAGATCTTCCCGTCTCCTGAGTGCTGGACTGAGTGTGTGTGTCACCCACACTTTTCTTTCTTATTCTCAAACTGCATGCCCTTAAACGCTCACAAGAAAGAAGAGCAAATGCTCCTACTATAGAGAAATGACATGAGTTGGGGAGATGGATCCCAAGGAACAGTATTCAGTGTTGACATCTGGCTTTGCAGGCACACACACATGTACTCACACAAGTACATATGCTCTCACACACGGATACCTGAGCACATGCAAACATGGCCCACGTGCACATACACGAAAATGACATGATAGATATGTGAGGAAAGTAGATAGCTTTACTGTGGTTTAAGCACTTCAGTGTGAACACACATGGGACCATCACGTGGTTCTCTATTGATACGGACTAGCTTTATGTGTAAGTCAAGTTTAAACATCTGTTGTGGTTGTACATGCCTATAACCCCAGCACTGGGGAAGTGGAGTGTCTTAGTGAGGGTTTCTATTGCTGTGAAGAGACACTATGACCACGGCAACTCTTAGAAAGGAAAGCATTCAATTGGGGTTGCTTACAGTTCAGAGGTTCAGTTCATTATCATGGTGGGACATGGCAGTGCACAGGCAGACAAGGCACTGGAGAATTAGCTGAAAGTCCTACATCTTTCAGGCAATAGGAAGTGGTGTGTAACACTGGACAGTATTTTCGGCATATATGAGACCCCAAAGCCCGCCTCCACAGTGACATACTTCCTCCAAACAAGACCACACATATTCCACAAGACCACACCTCCTAATAGTAGCACTCCCTTTAGGGTTCTGCGCCTTTCAAAACTACCACCGGGAGGGAGGAGGGTCAGGAGTTCAAGGTCATCCTTAGCTACTTAGAAAAACAGTCAGTTCAAAGCCCTCTCCCTCCTGTTGGATGAGTGGGTGCTATGCATAGATCCTGGGGAGATGATTCTTGGCTTGGCCTCTATAATTTCAATTACCCATGTAAGGAATGCAGAGCAAAAGAGGAAGAAGCCCCCAGCACTGGGACTGCCAGAGAGGCTGTCATCTCCTTTCCTCCTCCGCATAGGTTCATAAAGTCCCATTTTCTCCTCTCTCTTCTCTCCCTCGCTCCCACCCATCTCAGTAAATACAGCCAGTGTGTGTGTGTGTGTGTGTGTGTGTGTGTGTGTGTGTGTATGTGTGTGTGTGTGTGTGTGTGTGTGTATGATGCATAGGGCATAATGCTGGGCTAAGCCCATCCCTGCCCATCGTTTGCAGACACTCAGCTTTGAAGACCCCAGAGGGTGACGACACCAGTGCTGCGGAAGACACATATGCAATCGCAGGAAGGTGGGCCTGGAAACAGGAGGAATCAGTATTCATGGAGGAGAGGAGAGGAAGGAAGACCGGGGCTGTAGCTCTGTGGCAGTCCTTCGCCAGCATATTGAGACCTGGGTTCTAGCCCCATGCTGCAGTCTCAGCTCTCTGATGGTGCTCTGCTGCCCAAAGGCTTTACTGAAATCACAATGGATGGGTGACTTGTAGCCCACACCTGTCACCAGCATTTTGGAGCCCACAAAGTCACTACTACGGTCACTTGTCTCATAGGCTTGGACAGAACACTATGGTTAGCAGAATTATGTGAAATTCTATACACTAGCCCCCCATCTCCCAAGTCAGATAGGAAGCTGAGAGGGTGGGAGCACAGGAAAGGTCCTATCACCAGTGAACCACTTCCTCTAACCCAGCTCCATCTTCCCCAGTCCCACAGTGGAACTACTCATGTAGGGGCCCCCTCTGGCTCTAATCTGCTCTGAGAACTCCCTCACAGACACCTTTTTTGACTTTCAATGCAGTCAGGGTTCCAGTCACAATGAACGGTCCCAGTTACATATGCGGAAATAACCACACACACTTTCGTGTATCTAGAAAAATTTCTAGCCGTGGGGCACACACAGCAACTCACTGTTGAGGACATCTAAGCAGCAGTTCCCGTGGTTAGCACCCTATGACACTTCTTGGTCTCTAATACCACTCTGAGGGTGCTGCCTGGAGATGTGGTCTGGTTACCTGGGTCAGACCAGGTAATACGAGATGATTCTGGAAGATCTAGGAGGGTCCATGACCTGCCACAATCTGAAGTGACAGAAATTATATGTGTGAACAGTTGGTCCCTGGACGGTGGCACCATCTTGAGAGGTTATGGAATTTTGGGGATACGTGTTAGGAACTTTTCCTAATGCGAGCTCTCTGCCGACGCAAAAATCCCAATAAAGCCAAATCACAACAAGCCAAATTAAGAAATATCCAGGTTTAATGGGATTCCTGCGCTCTCGGGTGGCCCTGAGGGGGAATTGGGAGGCCGCTAACACGACCACCAGGAGGAAGGAAAAGAGACTATGAGGAAACTTTCCAGGGAAGCAGTTTAAATAGACTGAGGGCGTGGTCAAGATTTTGGTGAGCTCGTTTTTTGACCCTCCTCAGGGGAGGGGTCAAGACTTGGTGGGCACAGGGATGGGGCCTCCAAAGATGGAAGCCAGAGACCGAGGCTTACCATAAGCACCCTAGGGTCACTAGGGTGGCATTTGGAGGCTATGCCCACTTCCAATTCTGATCTAAAGGTCTCTGCTTCCTGATCCATGAGGATGTGAAGAGTCACACGCTCACTTGTCTGCATCACTGTGACAAAATACCTGAAGGGGGCGTCTGTCTGGGTCATTGTGAGGAGGGTGCAGCCCACCTTGGTGGGGGAGGCAGCTGTTCACATCACAACTGCAGTCAGGAAGCAGAGAAGTGAACACTGGTGCTCAGTCAAGGAGTTGCCCACCTTCAGAATGCGTCTTCCTATGTCGGTTAACCTAACCTAGAAATGCCCACACAGACATGCTCAAAGATCTGTCTCCTAAGTATTTTAGGTCCCGTCAAGTCGACAGTATCAACCATCACACCACACTACAAGCTCCCACTACTGCAGACAGAACCACCCCAGCTGCCATCTCTCCCCTGCCGTTGTGGGTTGAACCCCCCCCCCCCACCCCGAGACTGGGATTCAAAGTATCACAATAAACACCCTTTGTCCCTGAGGCTGCATCTGTTAGGCATTCTGCAACAGCAACAAGAAAATCAACTAGTAACGCAAAGTATAAAGCACCCACTAATCCACTCTGACAAATAAATTGACAGCAGGGGCCAGGGTAGGGTCGGGGGAAGTTCCAGTGTGGAGGTTTCAATGGCTGGTGAAGACATGATATCTTGAGGAAACACAATGTCCACCCCCTAAGTATGAACCCTGCATAGAACCCCAAGCTGATGGAGGAGGAGTCATTCAGTGAGCACTGACCCTAGCCT